>NC_058032.1:139135-144135 GCF_019176455.1 Solea senegalensis
AGAGACAAAAGACATGAGAGACAAAAGACATGAGATACAAGAGAGATAAGAGACAAAAGACATAGGAGACATGAGACAAAAAGACATGAGAGACGAAAGACACGAGAGACAAACGACATGAGAGACACAAGACACAAAAGACATGAGAGCCAAGAGAAAAAAGACATGAGAGACAAAAGATATGAGAAACAAGAGACAAAAGACATAAGAGACACAAGAGACAAAAGACATGAGAGCCAAGAGAAAAAAGACATGAGAGACAAAAGATATGAGAGACAAGAGAAAAAAGACATGAGACACAAAAGACATGAGACACAAAAGACAAGAGATAACAGGACATTGAGGACATTGTGGTGATGTGAGGACACTGTGAGGACATCGTGGTGATGTGAGGACACTGTGAGGACATTACATTACCACAGTGTCCTGATGAAAGTTAAACATACATTGTCTCCTTCCTATAGTTGTGAGTACACCTTTAAATATAAACTTAATTAAACTAAACCTGAATGAATCTAAACTTCTCTGTTTCACCTCAGTGTCCTGTAGGTGTCACTGTTCTCATTGTTCTCTTCTTTTATTCACTCATTCTTACATTTACACCTCTCTCTCTCTCTCTCTCTCTCTCTCTGTCTCTCTGTCTCTCTGTCTCTCTGTCTGTCCCTCTCTCTCTCTCCAGGGAGGATGAGGGCAGATTGCTTTTCTCACCCTTCTGCTCTAAATGTCATTTTACTGAGAGACTGAGACACACACACACTCACATGCACACACACACACACATGCACACACACACACACACACACACACACACACTGCGCAGACACAGACACACACACACACACACAGACACCGCTGCGCTGCGCTTTTACACACACACACACACACACTCACACACACACTCACATGCACACGCACACACACACACCACACACACACACACACACACACACAGACTGCTTGCCTCTGAGGTATTTGGGGCACGAGACCAGCACAAAGAAAAACTGGGACAACATTGTGGAAACGGTAAAAGGACGGCTCAACAAGTGGAGGTGGCTCCTCCCAAAGATGTCATAAAGAGACAGGGTCCTGGTCTTGTCCTCCCTGTGGCATAGGTTGGCGTGCATGGATCCTCCAGCCTCTCTCCTGTTCCACATACAAAGGCTTTTAGTTGATTTTATTTGGGACAGGGTACACTGGGTCCCACACAGTGTCCTCTTCCTTCCAAAGGAGGGGGTTGCTGAATGGACCAGAGGACGCTCTGTGGAGGGTCTAGTCTGCTGCATCCTGAAGTGTTTTAACAGCCTGGGTCTGGATTTGTTTTTAATGAACAGCACTCAGCACAACAGGTCATCTCTTCGTTTTATAAAAGTGTTTTTACTGTGTGGAACCTGCTCAGAAAACTGCACCGGCTAATGCAGGAGCCGGTTCTCCACGGGATGGTCCTGGACTGTCCAGACTGGGCAGGCCCCTCTCTGTTTTCTCTGCTCCAGGCTGCGGGGGCCACTACTCTGGGCCAGGTGGTGGAGCTGGCTGGGCCCCGGCTGGAGGACTCTTCTGGTCTGGCTTCGGGTCTGTATCTGAGGTCCTGTAGAGTGGCCAAACACCTGCTTGGTCACTGGAGAGGGAGACTGAGTGGACACGAGCTCCTGATGCTGGACACCTCCTCAGGTGAAACCACAGCCAACACACAAGACTCCTTCCCCCTCATCCAGCTGACTCCAGACCTGAAGGACTGTACGGGTCCTCATCTAGACCGCTGCCCTCAGGCCTCTCTACAGGAAGCCTCAGGAAATACCTTCTACCACCTGATGGTAAAAACTTTGAACAGAGACAAAATGAGTGGGCGCATCGACACTCCCTGGAGAGGTCAGGCCCGGCCCGGAGAGGTCAGGACCGGCCCGGAGAGGTCAGGCCCGGCCCGGAGAGGTCAGGACCGGCCCGGAGAGGTCAGGCCCGGCCCGGAGAGGTCAGGACAGCCCCTGGGAGGTCAGGCCCGGCCTGGAAGTCTCTGTACAAACCTCCAATGACAAAGACACACGGGGACTTGTAACCTCTATCTTAAACATCTGTAATCTCTAATGTAAACATCTGTAAACAGATGATCGTGTCAGACTGAGGTCACATGATCATTCAGCGTAAACAGGAAGCAAAGAGGAAACCTCGAATGCACCATGAACCATGTGATGATGTCAGCGATGCATTCACTGTCTCTCTCTCTCTCTGAAATGATTTTGTCTCTGGTGTGTTTGAACTTTTTATTGCTTCAATAAAAAGTTTCAGCTTTAATTTTCAGAAAGTTTCATGTTTGACGAGTCGAGACGGTGACATTTACTGAAGAGACTCCACTCTATACGTCCACATATATATATATATCTATATATATATAGATATATATCTATATATATATAGATATACATATAGAGAGATAGATATATATCTATCTATATATATATATAGATAGATAGATATGTGTGTGTGTGTGTGTGTGTGTGTGAGAGTGTCTGATCAAACACACATGTAAACCAGACTGTGAAATGTCATCAGTTTCACAGCTGAGCAGATGTGTGTGTGTGAACCTGTTGTGGAGGATGACCATCATCACCATCACCATCATCATCATCATCATCATAATCACCATCATCACCATCATCACCATCACCATCATCATCACCATCATCATCATAATCACCATCATATCATCATCATCATCATCAATTCACCATCATCATCACCATCATCATCATAATCACCATCATCACCATCATCATCATAATCACCATCATCCACCACCATCATCATCATCATCGTCATCATCATCGTCCATCATCATCATCACTCATCATCATCATCATCATAATCACCTCATCATCATCATCAAAATCATCATCATCGTCATCATCATCAATCGCAACCATCATCATCATCATCATCATCATCATCATCATCATCATCATCATCATCATCATCACCATCATCATCATAATCACCATCATCACCATCATCATCATAATCACCATCATCACATCACCACCATCATCATCATCACCATCATCATCATAATCATCACCATCATCATCATCATAATCACCATCATTATCACCATCATCATCATCATCATCATACCACCATCACCATCATCATCATCAATCACCATCATCATCATCATAATCACCATAAATCATCATATCACCTCATCATCATCATCATAATCACCATCACCATCATCATCATAATCACCATCATTATCATCACCATCATCATCAATAATCACCATCATCACCACCATCACCACCATCATCATCATCATCATCATCATCATCATCATCATCACCACCATCGTCATCACCATCATCATCTTCACCATCATCACCATCATCATCATCATTACCATCACCATCATCACCATCATCATCATCAGCTAACATTTCCTTGTATCAAACCAGTGTTTAGTTAACAGTGAGACATTAACCAGGGTTTAAACAGTAGTTTGACAGCATGTTACTGTGTGTGTGTGTGTGTGTGTGTCAGTCTTCATGATTTAATCACAGTTACTGTCAGTGTTTGTTCTGAGGAACATTTTCTGTACAGAGTGAATTCACTCACACATCACTGACATGTGATGAAATATTCACGTGTCATCTGAGTCGCTGTCATACGTTTTAAAAACATTTCAGATCAGAACGAAGTCACAATCATTTTAACATCACAATATAGTGTAAGTGACACACACTGATCCATTATTAACACACAACATGTCAGTCACACACACACACTCGACAGGCTTTCAGAAACACTATAATAATTTATCTTCAATAAAATATTGATCTGTTTTTAATATTTATTCTGGCTTTTAGGGTTGTGTGTCTCCACACACACACACACACACACACACACACACGCACATGCACACACACTTAAAGAAATGGCAAAAAGGTTTTCTCAAAGCTGTTTAACTTTTAACACAAACCGGTGACAAAAAGTGCTAAAAGGCTCCAGCAATGTGTGTGTGTGTGTGTGGCTGTGTGTGTGTGTGTGGGCATGCGTGTGTGTGTGTGTGTGTATGTGTATGAAATAAACATGAACATTTTAACATCACTTCACTTGTTTCTTCATCTTTGTGGTTTAAAATCTTTTCTTTCTTAAAAGCTTCATAAAAGCTCAGTGACACGTTTACTCTGTGAGTCACATGATAATCAGCTGATTAACACCAGTGACATCATCACAAGACGTCACATGGTCACAGGTTTTTACTCTAAAATTAATGTTAAAAACTTTACTTTTACTGTGTTGTGTTACTTTGTGTATTTTTATTGACTTTTTAATCACATGAGGACAGAGGGTGGGGACAGAGGGTGGGGTCTGAGGAGAGCGTCCTCATCTCCTCTCACCTCCTGACACGTGATTACACTGCTACTGATGCTGTTGCCATGGTGATAATTAACAGTAATCACCAGAGGATTGTCGTCTCCATAGCAACAGCAGGAGCAGCAGTGGTTGTGGGATGGGACGAAGGAAGACACATTTAGACTCTGGTCACCAGAGAGAGGGGGAGGAGTTTAATATTCATGCAATTACAGTTAACTTACCCAGTTAACTTAAATGATTTACTTACACTGCTTAGTTATCTCTTTAACTATCATAACTAGCTTCTTGAATAGATCGACTGCAAAAAATCTAATAAGTTCAGTTAAAGCTGAAGAAGAAGAAGAAGAAGAAGAAGGACAAACAGGAACAGGAAGTGGAAGGAAAAGTTGAACAGGAAGTGGAAGAAAAAGAGCGGGAACAAAATGGGAGCAACAGTGAAGACTCTTCAAAGTCACAGAAACGTGAGTTTAACCGTGTTCACAATTAGTTAGTTGGTTGCTTAGTAACTTAGTTAGTATCTAATTCATCATTTAGATACTTTACAGTTATTTTTATGTGATTAATGTTTGACTTCTGAGACAAAACAAACTCTGATGGAAGCTAATGTTGTTAGCTCGTCCATGTTGTTAGTTAGG
>NC_058032.1:149135-176635 GCF_019176455.1 Solea senegalensis
TCAGCTGCTGCTACTGCTACTGCTACTGCTGCTGATGCTGCTGCTGCTGCTGCTGCTGCTGCTGCTGCTGATGCTGCTGCTGCTGATGCTGATGCTGCTGCTGCTGATGCTGCTGATGCTGCTGCTGCTGATGCTGCTGCTGCTGATGCTGTCAAACTCTGTGTGGAAATGTGTTCCTCACACTCCAGACAAGAACAATGAGAAGAACGAGAAGAACAAGGACAAGAAGAACAAGACTTTTTTTGACTTTTTAGAAAACTTGAATTTCGAACCCTTTTTTTCCCCACAATTAATAAACATTAATCAATTCATTCACTCACTCACTCACTCACTGCGCCATCCTCACTCACTGAGCCTTAAAAACCCCAGATTACATGTCAGTTTGTAAAATGCGTGCTCTATCCTGAGCCTGGCAGAGACCAGTGCCTTCAGATAGAGCACCGGCTCAGTCCAGCCCACACCGGACACCCGGCTTTTCCAGATTGCCAGTTTAGCAGTGGCCAGCAAAAAAATTGATGAGCACCATTGTTTGTCTTTTTTTCACAGTGTACTTTAGTCCAAACACAAAGAGTGAGGCAGAAAAGACCTCTATATTCCTCTATGGTGACGTCTGAGCCTAGGGTACAGCGCTCCTCTGGACTCAGTTGTGGAAGGTCCAGAGTCAAAGCTGCGCTCACATCCCCATCGCGGCCTTCGTCCCCAAACAGTTCAGTATAGAAGTTCACCACTTGTCTCTTTATTTCGGCCTGGTCAGATGTTAATTTCCCATCAGGTAGTTGGAGACACACAATCTGCTTTCTCTGTGCCACTGTTTTCTCCACCGAGCTCGAACCAGTGCCCCTTTGGCTTTTTCCTGCAGGAAAGCATTTAACTGCTGTGGCTTAGTTTGTATCGAGTTGGTCTGCTGTCCAGAGGCCCCCCCCCCCAGGTTCAGAATCTCCGCCTCTAACTGCTGTACAGTCTGCTTAATTCTAAAATAGAGTAGGCTGTATACTGCTGGCAGAACACCCTGATATGGCTTTTCCCAACCTCCCACCACTGACTCAGAGAGGGGAAACACCCCTTTCTTGTCCTCCAGTGTTCCCAGAACAATTTAAAATTCTGATTAAAAACACAGTCAAGTAAAAGTTTAACATTAAAATGATTTTGTACTGCAGTTTGAGGATAAAACAAAGTCCATGCAGATCGCATGATGGTCAGTAAACCCCTCTGGGATGGTGTAACAAGTGGCAGCCCGATTAATGCAACCAGCTGACAGGTAAATCCTGTCTAGTCTGGCTGCACTAACCACTCCCCCATCACTCATATCCAGGTGTACTGCCTGACTGAAGGATGTTTCATCCCCCACACATCGACGAGGTCGGCAGTTCCAGTCCCCCCCCCATAACCACACATTGCCCCTGACCACACAGCCTTAAATGATCTTTTAAAAACAACTGAGCGCTCTGGGCCTTTGTTTGGACCATAAACATTTAAGTAAAACAGAAACCATGAATTTCTGCCTTTACTGAGAGGATCCTCCCCTTTAAAACCTCTGTGCTATTTAAAACATTTACATTTACTGATGGAGAGAATAAAACGGCGACTCCTGCGCTGATGTTAGAGCCGTGACTGAGCAGGATCTGTCCCCCCCACCATAAGTTCCAGTCTGTCTCATTCACACTATCACTGTGTGTTACATCCAGTTTTTTCTGTCTCGCTACCTCAGCAATTAAAGCTCTCTTCTGTAAGTTTCTACCCCCATTGATGTTTAAAGAGGCCACCTTTAAAACGTGCATAGAAGAGAGTGATTGTGTGGACACCAAGATGACACAAGAACAAACCAGACAAAGATGAAACACCCAGTGTTGTATGGTCATTGTTGTATTTCTTTAGACTTTCATTTTTTCCGCTCTTTTCCGTACAGTTATGCCTAACTCCTTTCTAACTGTAGTGATGTAGTGACACCTGTATATACTCCTCGCTGAGCACGAGGCCGCTCTCCACGAGCTTTCATTGCTTTCTTGTTTTAAAAACACGACCACAGCAGATGCCGTCCCTGCCATGAAAACACACTAAACCCTAAACTACAAAACAACTAACACACAATACTAACAATGACCAAACAATACACAAACAATTAGAAACAAGAAAAAAGATATATAGGTTTATATATCTATAGATATATATGAGTTTATAGCTCTCCTTGCTGCTCTCCTCTCACCACCTCACACCACCTGAAGAAGAAGAACAACAACAAGAACAAGAACGAGAAGAACCAGAACGAGAAGAACAAGAATGAGAAGCACAAGAACAACAAGAACGAGAAGAATGAGAAGAACAAGAACGAGAAGAACCAGAACGAGAAAAACGAGAAGAAGAACTTTTCCTCTATTTACCTGAAAACCAAAACAGATCAGCACTTCCTGTCACATGACTCACAGAGAGCTGTCAGTCAGAGAGAGAGAGGCCACTGATTTATTCATGATGAACCTCGATCGCCCGATTCTGTGGAAAGATGCTAAAGTGGAGTCATTGATAATTTATCAGCACTGTGTGTGTGTGTGTGTGTGTGTGTGGTTGAGAACAACAATAGTCTTTTAGCAGAACATGCTAACTGTGCTAACTGAAATGTCTGCTGTCGTGTTCTTAAAGCTGTTTCTCTGAGTCCTGTCACTTCCTGTTTGTTCTGCTCTGCTTCCTCCCTCTCCTCCTCCTCCTCTGCTTTTATGATGTATTATTGAATATATTGTTTATAATAATAAGGTAGAACGTTAGTGTTGTTAGTGTGTGTGTGTGGTAACTTTGTGAGGACGTCAACGACCCTTTGTGTAAATAAAGTTTGTTGCAGTCTTCTAAGACCCTGACGTGGTCGTTCCAGTATTTTCTTCTTCTTCTATAATTTGAAATGTCAGACAGTCGTCCGTCCACACCTCCTCCCCTCTCCTCCCCCCTGCTCCTCCCTGCTCCCCTCTCCTCCCCCCTGCTCCTCTCCTCACTGGGTCATTTGTCATGGAGGAAATCTTTGCTCACATCTTCAGCGGCGCTAATATCTCTGTCATTCAGCGGCCTCCCTCTCATCTGTGTGCGATGGAATCGCAGACGCTCCTCATGTTCAGCAGATGATAAGGAATAATAGTCTCCTCCTCCTCATCCATCACCTGTATTTATCAGCCGCCGCCGCTCGCCACAAACTTTTATAAGAGAGCAGAAAAATGATACGAGACGAGGACGAGGAGGCCGTATCTGCTCACGCCACAAAATAACCTGTGTGATGGAAACGCTGATTACACAGGAAACACTGCACTGCTCTGTGCTGCGTTTACAGTGTTAGACAGGTGTGGACTCACCACTGTCTGCACGAAACCACGGCAACCTCGCCACCACAGCAACCACGCAACCACGCCACCACAACCAAGCAACCACCACCACACCACCACCACCCACACACAACCACAACCACACCACCACAACACCACCGCCACCACACCACAACCACACACCACAACCACACCACAACCACGCACCAAGGCACCACAACCACGGCAACCGCCACCACACCACAACCACACAACCATGCCACCACAACCATGCAACCACAACCTCACCACCACAGTAAACATGCAACCACGCCAATACAACCACACAACCACAACCAAGCAACCACACCACCACCACCACAACCATGTAACTATGCCACCACAACCACACACAACCATGCCACCACAACCACAACCACACAACCACGCAACCACAACCACGCCAACTACACAAAGAGTTTCTGTGAACACTGTAGTTCATATGCCAGGCCTGTGTGTGGCGCTGTAACACTGCCCCCTGCAGGTTCCCATTATCTCTAACATGGCCTCGTTTACATGTGATAAATAATAAATGCCAGATTTTAGCTCATTAAGTTAGCAGCTTCCTGTTTTGCAGTTAAGGGGAAATTTAAGGGAAACTTAACTTGATAAGGACAGTGAGGGTTTCCTTAAAGAATAAAGGTTTTATTAAGAAAAACATTAATACATGTACACACACACACATGCACACGTGTGCTTGGCTGCTAATCCTGGTTAAATTAATGAGAAGAAAGTTAATTTGTGGTTTTGACCCTTTTCTGCTCAGAAAACGGATTATACACACACACGCACGCACACACACACACACACACACACACACACACACACACACAGAGTCATCAGTGAAGGCCTTGTTATTAAATTAATCTCTCTCATTATTTTTGACCCTCTGAGCTTCTGTAGCTCAGCACACACACACACACACACACACACACTGCAGTTGATAATAATAACTGCACTTTGACAGACTGGACACAATCTCACTACTTCCTCTTCTCTTCCTGTCTTCCTCCCTCCCTTCCTTCCTTCCTTCCTTCCTTCCTTCTTTCCTTTCTTCCTTCCTCTCTAACAGAAACAGGTTTGTAGGTCAGAGTGTCTTCATAATGTCCAGATCCATAATTCATCTGTCGACATGACAACAGATGTATTATTGAACACACACACACACACACACACACACACACACACACACACAGAGTTTTAGCTTCACTACACTGATCCATCAATTATTCAGGTGTGTGTGTGTGTGTGTGTGTGTGTGCGTGTGTGTGTGTAAACACAGTGTGACCTGGTTAAGCCTCGTTAGCGTTCAGCTGTGTTTACAGGTAATTACTTTGTTTGGTCTCGTTGTTTGTCTTCTTTGATCACTTTGATCAGGAACATGGCCGCTGCCCCCTCCACTGTGACATCACACTGTGTGTTGTGTCAAAACCTGGTTCACTGAGCAAAGAGCCACAATCCCACCAACTAACAGATCCCTGACACTCCAAACCTGCAGGGGGCAACCACATCAGTGGTGGAGCCCCAGGTAACAGGAAGGAAGTGCCTGAGGAATACAGGAAGCATGGTGTGAAATGTTTGGAGTTGGTTCAGTCAGCTTGCTTTCTCCTGGAGACGCCTCACAGCCATAGCTCCTGATCAACAATTGAAGACACCACTGGTATAGTAGTGTTGAACTTTAAGTTTGGAGGCTATGCTTCCCAAATGCCTTTGATTGTGTTTGTGGATGCAATGTTTAATTTAAGTTGAGTAATTTGGAAACTTTATTATATGATTTATGATGATAGAGATGACGTGAAGTACTTAGTTATTTGTGCTTTTGTTACTGGTACTTTAATCATAACCTTTGGTGTAGCTTTGTTACTTTAATATTAACCTTTTTGAAGTGATTTGAGTTAATTAATCTGAATATGTCTTCATTTTATCAAGTAAAATTAACATTACTATTATCATTTATTATTTATATAATAACAACAACAACAAATACACACTAAAACCGCACATAACTTGACAGTTAATAACCATCGTGGACAGTGAGGATAAGGATTAAAGGCCTGAAGTCAAGCTGTCGACGCGAAGGACTGGGAACTCTTCACCATGGCGGAGGCTTTTGGCAAAACAGTCAAGCAACTGAAGCAAGAGAGGACCTCGCTAAAAGTGCTTTCACCAAACAGGCAAACTACCAGAGCAAAGCGGCAGATGGCCTGGTCAAACATGAACTACAAGAGGAGTTCAACAAGCTCAGTTCCCTGGCAAGGTGTGTCAGCGATGCGAATGATGACCACAGGGCTGGATTACTGGCAGACGCTGAAGCAGGAACTGAGAAGGGCAGGCTGAGCTTGACAAGACAATAGAAGAGTGCAACGTGAGACTGGGGGACATCCGTGAAGCGGTCCAATCCAACCTCTGGTCAAAATATGGTCAAGAAGAGTTATACTCTGCAATTGAAAAAGCCGAAGAAGTCTGTGAACGAGCCCCAAGCAAGCCCCATCACTGCTATCAATAGAGACGGCTTTGAACTGCAGCTGAGAGGAGCGGAGAGGCTAATCCATGAGACAATAGTGAGCCTGAAAGACTGGGAAAAATGGATTCCACATGATCAGACAGCACACCTGAATGGCAGATTAAAAGACCTGAGAACATTCGGCAGAAACCTTGAGGCCAGAAGAGCAGAATTCCTCACTGCACAAAGAATTGCAGAAGAGGAAAGAAGAGGATCAGAGCCTCATCTGTTGGCAGTTCCACAGCCGGTTCCACAAGCAGTGGTGAGAATAAAGCCAACCAATCTACCGAAATTCACTGGGTTCAAGAGGAATCTCCACAGATGGAGGAAAGACTGGGAAAGCCTGCAAAAGCAGGGAGAGCCGACTGGCTCAGTGGAGGTAAAGAAGTTCCAACTCCTTGACAGTGTGGACGAGAGGATATGCAGAGACCTGCGGCTGTCTACATACAACAGTGCTGAAGACATATTCAGAGTGCTTCAAAACAGGTATGGAAACAGCCAGCAATTGCCTTGGAAATAATTGAGGACCTGGAGAGGATCCCTCCCTTGAACTCATACCAGCCAAGGAAGGTAATTGACCTAATTCAAACTGTGGAAAAGGCCTGGAATGACCTAACCGAGCTTGAAATCACTGGAGCCATCAAGAATCCCCTGGTGATCAGATCCATAGAGAGCAAACTGCCTGACAATATGAAGAGGGACTGGCTGTCATTCATGGTCAATCCAAGAAATGGAGTCACACCCGACAATCACCTTTATAGCCTTCTCACATTCTTAAAGACTCAGGAAGACATTCTAGAGAAACTAGACCAACTGGGTGTAATTGAAAGACCGGAAAAGAAACCTATCTACCTGGAGAAGAAGTATGCCTCCTCAAAGTCCACAAGGAGAGGAGGATGTGTTGTCTGTGGAGATGAAAGGCACCGTGAGAGATTTTCTTTTGCAAGCGGTTCAAAGAATTAAAGCCTGGTGAAAAGCTAAATGCCATTGAAAAGCTAGGAGCGTGCAGAAGATGCCTCATGTGTCATGAAGAGGATGAGGAATGTACAGACACTTACCTGTGCAGGAACAGAGACTGCAAGAGAGGAAGCTCTTCAGACCACCATTTCTTTCTCTGCCTGAAAGGAGGATTCAAGGGGAAAGAATCTGAAAAAGTGGGAAAACCCAGCACCAGAAGGCAAACACTCACAGAGGAGCAAGAGTAATTAATATCTGACCTCCGCCCAGACATGGCAGAAAAATTCAAGAAAGCTTTCACCAACATTGCTGGAAAATCACACTGCACTGGGAAAAACTTACCTGGAGTGATGGACTCAAAAACATGTGAGTTACCAGTTATGCTTCTTGAGGTAACCACCAATGCAGGGCAGAGGATTGGAACACTCATTGACTTAGCATCAGACACCAACTACATCAATTCAATTCAATTCAATTCAATTTTATTTGTATAGCGCCAAATCATAACATACATGATCTCAAGGCACTGCACATAGATAACATCAAAGAGAGCAGAGAACCCCAACAGTTCACACAATGAGCAAACACTAGGCATCAGTGGAGAGAAAAAACTCCCTCTTAACAGGAAGAAATCTCTGACAGAACCAGACTCAGAGATGTGCGGTCATCTGCCTCGACCGGTTGGGGTGAAAGGAAAAATGGGGGACAGTGGAGAGGTGGGGGACAGAAAATGGGGGGAGAGAAAGGACAAGAGGGAGATGAGGGAGAGACAGAAGAGAGAGAGGGAGACCAGCAGCAGATACACAACAACTGTATCAGGTTACAAGTTTATACAGTTACTGATATCGACTTTTTAATTACAAAATAATAGCGTAGCCTCGGAAACTGGATCTTGATCCTGCAACCTGCATGATGAGAATACAGAGAGAGAGAGAGGAAAATCCCCCAGCAGTTTAGTTCTATAGCAGCATAACTAAGAGATGGTCCAGGTTTCCCTGAACCAGCTCTAACTATAAGCTTTATCAAAAAGGAAAGTTTTAAGTTTAACTTTAAATACAGAGAGAGTGTCCGCCTCCCGAACTATCATTGGAAGCTGGTTCCACAGGAGAGGAGGAGCCTGGTAGCTAAAGGCTCTGCCTCCCATTCTACTCTTACAGACTCTGGGAACCACAAGTAAACCTGTATTTTGTGACCTAAGTGGTCTATTAGGATGATAGGGTAAGACTAGGTCTTTCAGGTATGAAGGGGCCTGACCATTAAGTGCTTTGTACGTGAGGAGGAGGATTTTAAATTGAATTCTAAACTGTGGGTGGAGCCAGTGTAGAGAAGCTAACACTGGAGTTATATGGTCTCTCTTTCTAGTTCCTGTCAGAACTCGTGCTGCAGCATTTTGAATTAACTGGAGGATTCTAACAGACTTGTTAGAACATCCTGCTAATAAGGAGTTACAGTAATCTAATCTAGATGTAACAAAAGCATGAACTAGTTTTTCAGCATCCTGTAAAGACAGAATGTTTCTAATTTTCATAATGTTCCGCAGGTGGAAGAAGGCTGTTCTGGAAATGAGTTTTATGTGTGAATCAAATGACATTTCCTGGTCAAAAGTAACTCCAAGGTTCCTCACAGTGGAACTGGAAGCCATGGTGATGTCATCTAAAGTGACAATGTGGGCAGAAAGTTTTTCTCTGAGGTGTTTAGGGCCGAGTATAAAAGTTTAAAAGTAGAAAGTTACAGGTCATCAGGACTTAATGTCTCTGAGACATTCCTGGAGTTGAACAACCTGATTTATTTCATCCGGCCTCATTGATAAATATAGCTGTGTGTCATCTGCATAACAATGAAAGTGTATGTTATGCTTTCTAATAATGTTCCCTAGAGGAAGCATATATAAGGTAAAAAGTATAGGCCCAAGCACTGAGCCTTGTGGAGCTCCACAATTAACTGTTGTTTGTAGTGAGGCTTTATCATTAACGTGAACAAACTGGAATCTATCAGATAAGTATGATTTAAACCAGCAGAGGGCAGCACCTGTGATACCAAGAGTCTGCTCCAATCTCTGCAGTAGAATATCATGATCAATGGTGTCAAATGCAGCACTAAGATCTAACAGGACAAGTAAAGAAACTAGACCATTATCTGACGCCAAGAGAAGATCATTACTAACTTTAACTAGTGCTGTTTCTGTGCTATGGTTTAATCTAAAACCTGACTGAAAATCTTCAAACAGGCCATTAATGCGCAAATATTCACATAATTGATTGGCAACTGCGTCACTCACAGAGCTGCCAGAAGACTGGAACTACGAAGTGAAAAGATCACACTTGTTGTCCATGGAGTTGGAGGCATGGCCATGAAGGTAAAGACCAAAAGATACTTACTCAAGGTAAGAGTCAAGACACCTAGAGGCATGGAGAGAGCTTATGAGCTGATCTGTTATGGCTAGGATGAAATTGCAAGAGTGCACAGAGTCATCAAACTGCAACAACTAAAGAAGTTTTTCCCTGACACCAGTCTGGAAGACCTTCACAGACCAGAGTGCGTAGAGCTTCTCATCAGCCACCGTGAAGGAAGACTCGCCGCACAAAGAGTAAAGGTAGTAGGAGATCTGGTACTTTGGGAGAGCCCTTTAGGAAAGACAGTCGGTGGAGCACATCCAGACCTCTTTGAAGTAGGGGACATGGCCCTACACAACTCTGAGACTCACTTTGCACGATCAATGAGGACCACAGCAGTGAAGTATCAGTAAAATTGCTGAAACCAAAAGCACAGTTGCTGGCAAAGAGTTCTTAGACTGGTGGAAATGGGACAGCATTGGAGCAGCCTGCGAACCCATGTGTGTCCTTTGAACTTCAGTTACAAAGGAGCCAAAGAAGGAGAGAACTTCTTCAGCTCAGATCAAATCTGGACATTTGCTCTGTGGAGGAAGAATCCAAATCTTAAATGATGAAAAAACTGCAGTACCAATCTTGCCCTGCACATCATGGGTATCCACTCTTCTAGCTCAAGAAGCTCACAAAGCAAATCATGAAGAAATCAGGCACACTCTGCTGTCTTCTGAGTTGTCTTCTGCTGACCTTGTCAGTGACCAGTCAGCTGAAGGCTTCCTGTTGGCTTACCAACGATTCACAGCATTGAGAGGACATCCGAGGAAACTGTGGTCAGATCCTGGAAAAAACTTTGTCGGAGCCAGACCTGGCCTCAAGGAGCTCTACATGTATTTGGATGGGCTGGAAAAGTCAAAGCTTGAAAATGAAGCCTCCAAACATGGCACAGAGTCGAGCTGGAAAATCCATCCAGCAGGTTTTTCCTGAAGATTGAACAGAATTGAGTTGTCCATCGTCGTCCTTCAACAGTTGATCAGCCGTTTTTCAAGTTTGGGCAGAGCTGTGGCCAACAAATATACACTAAAACAGCACATAACAGTGTGATGTCACAGGGTGTGATGTCACAGTGTGTCATGTGACAGTGTGTCATGTCACAGTGACCGTGTGATGTCACAGTGATGTGACAGTGTGATGTCACAGTGCGCTGTCACAGTGTGATGTCACAGTTTGTGCTGTCACTGATGTCACAGTGTGTGATGTCACAGTGTGATGTCACAGTTTGTGATGTCACAGTTTGTGATGTCACAGTGTGTGATGTCACAGTGTGATGTCACAGTTTGTGATGTCACAGTTTGTAATGTCACAGTGACAGTGTGATGTCACAGTGTGTGAGTCAGTAAAGTTTTTGGTGTCAAAGTTTCCTGGTGTAGAAAAGTTTAAGCTCGTTAAAGAAGGTCATGTGACTCCAACGATCCAATCAATCACTGATGAACAAACAGGTGTGTTAACGAGCTGGACGTGACTGCACACACACACACACACACACAGTGTCAATGCACACAGATCAATATCAGGGCAATCAATAGTTCATGTATGGATGAACAGTAATGGAGAGCATCAGTCTGAGAGAAGGAGCTTTAACAGACAGACACAGAGAGAGACACACACAGAGAGAGACAGACAGACACAGACAGACGTAGTGTACGAGTGTTGATGGAGGAGGGGAACTGCTGCTTCCACGGCAATCACAGTTCTCTGCTCTCAATCAGGTCCTCTGGGACACCCCTAAGCTGTGTGTGTGTGTGTGTGTGTGTGTGTGTGTGTGTCTGTGTGTGTCTGTGTGTGTGATACAGAGACATGTTTTCCTGCAACATAAGAAGAGATAGAGAGAGAGAGACTGGGATTATTGTGCTCTCTCTCACACACACACACACACACACACACACACACACACACACAGTGTTTTCAAACTTTTTCAAATCACCAGTTCAGTGTAAACAGCAGATGTAACCATAGCAACAGTGATGAGTTTTAAAACAAAATCAGAGTGAGTATGTGTGTAAGAGTGTGTGTGTGTGTGTGTGTGGTATTACTAATGTTGTGGGGACCTAAACCTGTTTACACAGTCACATTATGGGGACTTGTCTTCCATGTGGGGACAAAAATCAAGTCTCCATAATGTAAAAGACTACATTTTAAGGTGAAGATATGTTTTGAGGTTAGGGTTAGGATTAGGATTAGGATTAGGCCAGTAGTAACTGTGGTTAAGGTTAGAGTAAGTCTCCATGAAATGAATGTGAATTAATGCATTGTCCCCTCAAGTCATGAATGTCGTACGTGTGTGTGTGTGTGTGTGTGTGTGTGTGGACAGAGGGACAGACGTTTCAGGACCTTCTGTCTTTATTTCCTTTCATTACAGTCACATTAAAAACAACAGGGTGAAGCTGATTGGTCACAGCTTTGATTGACAGCTCTTTTTTTTCTTTGATACAAAACAATGTTTGTGTTTTTTTGGGTGTGACACACACACACACACACACAGGCGATGACATCACATCTATACAAAACAATCTGATATAAATATTTATCTGTATGTTACAAAACATTCCCTCACTGACGCGAGTTGTGGGGGCGGGGCCGGGGGCGTGGCCATGGAGGGCAGAGTGAGATCAACCACAGTGATGCCATAATAAATATTCAGCACAGAAAACATGAAGGGGTGGGGCTTCAAGGTCTTAGGGTGGGGTTTGACATAGTGGACAATTCAGAACAAGAAGACGGACAGTTACAGTAGCCTATCAGGAGGCAGGATTTGTTTTTACAGTGCGAGCAAAAAACAAACAAACAACAGACAGGCAGGGGTGGGATTCAACTGAAAAGGGGCGGGGCCATGAAGGAGAGAGACAGTTTTCATACGTCTTTTTTTATTATCGTTCACTTCAGGTTCTTTTCTTTTTTTCTTCGGTAACAAGGATGATGTCATTGATTAACGGCCCAAAATCAGAGACACCTTCCTGATGATGTCATCACAGTGCCACGCCCCCTTCCATCTTTCCTCCACCGGGGGTGGAGCCTCTATCCTCCATTCTATACATCCTGTTTCCTAAGCTGGAACCATCTTTCCTTGCTTCCTAGGCAGGAATTGTCCTAATTTGAACATTGAACATATTCTTCCTCCTTGTCACCTAAGAAGGAAGTGTTCTTCTTTATTTCCTAAGTAGGAAGCTTCCTTCTATGATTCCTAAGTAGAACACTATCCACCTTGTTTAGGTCCTTCAAGAAGGAAGCTTCCTTATCTCTTCTCTGACACAGTGGTTACCATGGTGACCCAGTGTTTCTCCTTCTTTTGGGCCTTTAATCTGTTCCTTCTTAAATTGCAGGTAGAGGTCACATGACAGCTGTGACATCATAGTCTTTGCAGACCCCTCCCCCTCAACACAGAGTTACATCAGAATCATGACACAGCAAAAACAAAATCTGTACAAAATGTCTTTGTGTTTTTCTTTTTAGGGACCAGAGGCTCCGCCCAGTCCAGCGACAACTCTCTCTCCTCGGACTGGTCAGCTGCTGCTGCCTGAGGCCCCTCCCCCTCTGAGGTGATTGGTGCACGTGGTCAAGGGGGAGGAGACAGAAGATGATGGAGGAGGAGCCGGAGGAGGGCGTTGTCCTACATCGGAGGGACGACGAGTCCGGACATGGCTGCGGAGACAAAATGGGCGGAGACATATGTGAGTACAGAGGTGGGCGGGGTCCTGTTACTATGGTTGCTGTGTCGTCTGAAAGTGTGGTCCAGCAGAGGGCGCTGTGAGTAAGACAGTGACAAACAAATCTGCTGACTCATCTGTTAGCTTAGCTGTTAGCTCTACTCCAGGGTGTTTGTGTGAAAAATACAACGTCATAACTAAATTTAACACATATACATATGTATATTTACATATATAATAAAATACATATAAGATATGATACATTACTATTGTCACACGCGGGGAGGAGTTAGTGGAGGACAGGTGAGGAGGAGGAGTTAGCGGAGGACAAGTGAGGAGGAGGAGGAGTTAGCGGAGGACAGGTGAGGAGGAGGAGCGGAGGACAGTTGAGGAGGAGGAGTTAGCAGAGGAGTAAGCGGAGGACACGTGAGGAGGAGGAGTTAGCGGAGGACACGGAGGAGGAGGAGAGGAGGACAGGTGAGAGGAGGAGTTAGCGGAGGACATGTGAGGAGGAGGAGAGGGAGGACAGGTGAGGAGGAGGAGTAAGCGGAGGACAGGTGAGGAGGAGGAGTTAGCGGAGGATAGGTAAGGCACCTTGCAGGCCGTTAGCATTGTTAGCAGCACAGTTAGGAGGAGGAGAAACAGGAGGTCTGACGACAGGAGCGAAGGCGCTCTTCTGTTTGACGGCAGCAGAGAAGGAGAAGACGCCGTGAGATGAGGTACAGTTGGACACAGCCATGGTGGGACTGGAGGGGACAACTGGAACACAAGAAACCACATCATACCAGAAACCACATCAGAAACCACATCAGACCAGAAACCACATCAGAAACCACATCAGACCAGACATCACATCAGAAACCACATCAGACCAGAAACCACATCAGAAACCACATCAGACCAGAAACCACATCAGAAACCACATCAGAAACCACATCAGACCAGACATCACATCAGAAACCACATCAGACCAGAAACCACATCAGACACCACATCAGACCAGACATCACATCAGATGATCGCAGTATTGATCACAGTATTGATCGCAGTGTTTATTGCAGTATCGATAGCAGCGTTTATCGCAGTATTGATCGCAGTGTTTAACGCAGTATTAATCACAGTATTGATCAGTGTTTATCGCAGTGTTTATCGCAGTGTTTATCGCAGTATTGATCACAGTATTGATCGCAGTGTTTAATGCAGTATTGATCGCAGTGTTTAATGCAGTATTGATCAGTATTGATCGCAGTGTTTAATGCAGTATTGATCACAGTATTGATTACAGTATTGATCGCAGTGTTTGTCACAGTATTGATCACAGTATTGATTGCAGTATTGACCGCTGTATTGATCGCAGTGTTTATTGCAGTATTGATCGCAGTGTTTAATGCAGTATTGATCGCAGTGTTTATTGCAGTATTGATCGCAGTGTTTATCGCAGTGTTTATCGCAGTATTGATCATGTATTGATCGCAGTATTGATCGCAGTGTTTATCGCAGTATTGATCACAGTATTGATCGCAGTGTTTAATACAGTATTGATAGTGCTTAATGCATGATCGCAGTGTTTAATACAGTATTTTAATGCAGTATTGATCGCAGTGTTTAATGCAGTATTGATCACAGTATTGATCACAGTATTGATCACAGTGTTTATCACAGTATTGATCATAGTATTGATAGCAATGTGTAATGCCGTATTGATCACAGTATTGATCGCAGTGTTTAATACAGTATTGATCGCAGTATTGATCGCAGTGTTTAATGCAGTATTGATCGCAGTGTTTAATGCAGTATTGATCGCAGTATTGATCACAGTATTGATCACAGTGTTTATCACAGTATTGATCATAGTATTGATAGCAATGTGTAATGCAGTATTGATCACAGTATTGATTGCAGTGTTTAATGCAGTATTGATCGCAGTATTGATCGCAGTGTTTAATGCAGTATTGATCGCAGTATTTACCTTGATACTTACTGCCGTAGGGTGAGTTGGCAGACGACCCATTGAGAAAACCTGGTGATGTTGCCACTCCGAGGTTTGGCATCCCTGTGTTGCCGTAGCCGTTCATGCTATTGCTCACTGTGTTGCCATAGTTACTCTGCTGAGGGGTGGAGCTGGGGGCATATCCCCGTGGCGACACGCTGCTGGTGTTCCGACTGTAACCAACTGGTAGAGGGCGACAGAGGAACAGGTCAAACAAACACTCAGCAGCAACAGTGAGCCCCGTCACAGCATCGTCTGGTACCTTGCGTTGTCTCGGAGACGTTGACCGCCAACTGTCCGCTGAAGGAGTTCACTCCCATCATGCCGTGGGAGGCACTGTTGCCTAGCGACGTGATCTGGTTGTGGTTCCTCGGGACGCTGTAGAGCGCCTCGGCGATGTCCGCCGCTCGCTTCAGGATGATTTCCTGTCAGAAGATGTCACATGATCGTCATGGCGATAGCTTTTTTACGTGTGGCGGTCTGTTGTTACTAAGCAACCAAACCTGGAAGCTGCTGCAGCTTCACTGAATTAATTAATTAATTCTGCTGAGAAAGTTGTGAAAACCAGACTGCAGTACCAGCAGTGACCACCAGGGATGTTATTTACCCAGAGACGAGATGATCTTGGTCATTTTGTGTCTGTTTTACACACAGAAGATGGATTTACATGTGTTTACAGCCTGTGCTTTCTGTTCAAGGTCACTGTGTGTACGTGCACGTGCGCACGTGTGTGTGTGTGTGTATGATTAACTCCTGCCTGATCAGCGTGTCGGACACACACACACTCACACACACACACACACACACACACACAGTATAAAGAGCTTGTGACTCATAAACCTGCTTCATCCTTTTCACCCAACATCAAAAATGACATGAATCAAAAGTGAGTTTAATCTACTCTCACTTATATATCATATTATATAATATTATATTAAATATTATACATTATATATTAGGGACACACGGTGGTGTAGTGGTTAGCACTCTCGCCTTGCAGCGAGAAGACCCGGGTTGTTTGTCTCTATCTGTGTGTGTGTGGCCCTGCGATGGTGTGTACCCCACCTATCGCCCCATGTAGCTGAGATTGGCACAGCGCCCCCGCGGCCCTCTGGTGGAGGATAAAGTGGTAGATGATGACTGACTGACATTATATATATTATATTACATGAGCATGTGAATGCGTGAATGGGTGAATGGCAAGTTGTGAGTCGTCGTCAAGATGAGAAAATTACTTTATTAATGCAGAACATTCCCAAACACACACACACCTCTGAGAGAAACTCAGTGATTTTAACATCTCACACACACACACACAGGAGTTGTTTGGTGTGTGTGTGTGTGTGTGTGTGTTACCTGGTTGTTGTGAGGCATCCCATATAGCGCCTCCACCAGGTCAGCTGCTCGCTTCAACAACACCTCCTGCAGATAAACACACACAAGGAAGACAAGTCCCCATCATGTGACTGTGGCATCGAGGAACACTTCCACGACAACATCAGGACCACAGCCACGCCCCCACTCTGCCTGACGCCTGAAACAGAAGGACTGTACATCTTCCTCAGCCAGAGGTGCAGCACCAGTCTCTGACCCTGCATCTGCACCAGGTGACGATCAACACCAGCAAGGCCCTGATAAGGTGCAGCTCTCCACGGTCCCTGTCTGCCTGAAGTCCTCCATCATTGTGCCTGTTCCCAAAAAATCTACTGTCACCTGTCTCAATGACTTCCGTCCTGTCGCCCTGACCCCGGTCATCATGGAGTGCTTAGAGCGGATCCTCCTGAAGTACATCAAAGACGCCTGCAGGGAGAACCGCTCTACGGAGGATGCTGTCTCACGACCCTGACTCACCTGCAGCATCCAAACACCTACGTCGTGATGCTGTTTGTGGACTTCAGCGTTCAGTGTTTAACACGGTTCTCCCGGACGTGCTGGCGCTGAAACTTCACTACTCTGACAACCATGGTGGGTCTCATATCCAACGATGATGAGACCCACCACAGAGAAGAGGTCCAGCACATCACACAACGATGCTTCAGGAACAACCTCATCCTGAACACCACCTAAACAAAGGAGGTCATAGTGGACTACAGAGCGCGCTGTGGAGCGTGGACTGTGAACACTTGGCACCTGGTGAAGAAGCTGAAGTGGACTGGACTCTCTCCTCAGCTGCTCACAAACTTTTACAGAGCCGCGATAGAGAGCATCCTGTGTCTCAGTGCGATGTTGTGGTACGGCAGCTGCACGTCACAAAACAGCTGCACAGGGGACTGATCTGGACTCTGTTTACACTGCACGACTCCAGAGGAGGGCCAGGCGGAGAGCAACAGACCCCACCCACCTGGGCAATGCTCTTTTTGCACCACTTCCATCAGGAAAAACTGTACAGGATCATCAGACCCTCCGCCAAAAGACTCAGGGACAGCTTCTCTCCCCCCTCCAGGTCTTGCACTAAGCTGCACTTTATATTTATCTTCTTTCGCCCTGTACATACATTTCCCTGCATAGTTCACCTGCAATATTTGATCTTGTTTGTGTTTTTTTTTATTATTCTATAAGTGCTTTTATCTATTTATGACATTTTTAATGTGTGCTGAGAGTCTCGGGAGGACATTTTGTTATGCTTACATAATAACAATAAAGAATCTTGAAACAGGTTTAGGTCCCCACAACATCAGTAATACCTGGACACACACACACACAGCATTTTAACTCTGATCGTTCAAGTGAAGTGGATCAGTGTTTAACAAGCTCACAGTGTGTGTGTGCATGCGTGCGCGTGTGTGTGTGTGCATGCGTGCGCATATGTGCGTGTGTGTGTGTGTGTGTGTGTGTGCATGCATGCGCGTGTGTGTGTGTGTGTGTGTGTGTGTGTGTGTGCAGACACAGAACAATGCTTAATTCAGTCTTTATCTTAATTAAACACACTCAGTTAATCTGCTGCTTCTTCAGGCTTTTCAATTAACCCCGCCCCCTCACTACCACCCCCCTGCCCCTGTCTGTCTCTTCATCCCTCCATCATTCAAGCGTTCATCGTTCTCGTGTTTATTCATCTTTTATTCATCCCTCCATCCTGTTTCTGTGTTTCCCTTTTTTCCTCCTCATGTAAAAATCTTTTCTCATGTCACACACACACACACACACACACACAGTGATAACACGGTGTGTGTGTGTGTGTGTGTGTGTGTGTGTGAGAGGGGAAGTCATTTGTGTGAAGTGTCTCTCAGCCTGTGATCGTCTTTAATCTGCTCATTTATGTGGAGAGACGCTCGAGTGTGTGTCTCTCACACACACACACATGCTGACAAATGAAAGCCTCATTATTACAAGTGTTTCTCTGTTACTCAGTAAGAGGACAAGCACCTCTCCCACACACATACATTAAACAGGTTACCACGGCGATGGACCTGGAGATTTCATCACTGAGGAAGAAACCAATTATGAACACACACACACACACACACAGAGGAAATGAGCGTTCTTAGACGACATGAAGAATTAAAATTTATCTGGGATGTTTTGTGTGTGTGTGTGTGTGTTAAAGATGTGATCATGGCTCTCATCTTTAGTTGTAACCAAACAGAAAACATCGTTATTTTTATAAATCAGATAAAGACTCTGTGTGTGTGTGTGTGTGTGTGTGTGTGTGTGTGTGTGTGTGTGTGTGTGTGTGTGTCTCCTGTCGTGCCACATGGCTGCTCTCGTTGATTACCTGATTTGACTGTTTCCACCTCCCTGTTTGCCAATGGGCTTTACACACACACACACACACACACATACACACACACTTTAGTCAATCATCTGCGTTTGTGTGAGTTTGTGTGTGTGTGTGTGTGTGAGTTGAATGTCGTGTCGTGCGCAGCGTCTGATTGGTCAGTTTGAATGTTGGACATGAGACCGAGACGGTCATGTGTCGTCATCACATGACCTGAATCTACACGTTAACACATGCACTGATGATGTCACCATCGTTTACAGACGTGTGTGTGTGTGTGTGTGTGTGTGTGTAAACAGATGTGTATCAGAGCAGCCAACCAGAAACAAGACTGATTGACAAAACAGCAATCATCATTTTCTTTGTTTGTATAAATGATTGTGTGTGTGTGTGTGTGTGTGTGTGTGTACCTTGGGCAGTCTCTCAGGGTCTCCAGGGTGACGTGGGATGACCTTCTGTAACCTCTGGAAGCCGTAGTCTATAGTGGGCTCGTTCAGAGCTGCAGAGGAAGACGCTGATGTGTTAATAACACGTTAATAACACGTTGATAACACCTTGATAACACATTGATAGCCTGGCATGTTAATGATGTGTTACTTCCTGGATTGCTCTGATTGGCTGAGCTTCATGTTGTGACTCAGTTGATGATGTCACGTGTCACTCACTGATTGGTTACTTGTGTGTAAATGGCAGCTGATCACGGATCAATATCAGTGATCAGTAATCAGTAGAGTTACCCGTGTAGACGAAGCGTCCCGGCGCTCCTTTACAGAACTGTTTGGACTTGTAGGACAGCGTGACCTCCACGACCCCGGGAATGTGACGGGGCGGAGTCTGGACGCGGATGGCGTGAGGAGTGATCAGCTGGACACACACACACACACACACACACACACACACAGAGAGGGTTGTGGTGAGCTGCATGTATTGATCAGTGGTGATTGATGGGCGATCAGGTCCATGTTACCTCGCTCCACACCAGCATGGTGCCAAACACCACCTGCAGGCCGTCAAAGAAGTTGTCCCCGATCAGGATGACGGTGGCTCCGCCCGTCGTCCAGCCCTCACTGGGACTGATGGCTTTGATACAGGGCGTGGCTGCTGAGCACAGTGATGTCACACACACACACATCATTACCCACGATGCATCAGGACGTCCAGTGAATGTTCATGTGACCTCACACTCTCACACACACACACACACACTGTAGATACCACTGTGCCAGAGTAAATGCGGATGGGACCATTAATGAAGGATTTGTCCCCTCGCTCAGAGAAATACTGCATTTTAAAATAAATATCACCTTTAAAATGTGCATTAGCAGCTTAAACACTCATGGAAGTCATGGGACAACATGTGGACATTAGCTGTGCTGAAGTGAAACAGAGTCAAATTACACAGGTTTTAGTGAAGAGATGCTGAGGCCACTCTATCTGTGTCATTAGGGTTCGAGCAACAAGGCTGTAAGGATTCTTCTTCTTCTTCTTCTTCTTCTTCTTCACGTGGTGAGAGGAGAGCAGCAAGGAGAGCTATAAACTCATATATCTATATATATATAAACCTATATATGTTTTTTTCTTATTTCTAATTGTTTGTGTATTGTTTGGTCATTGTTAGTATTGTGTGTTAGATGTTTGTAGTTTAGTGTTTAGTGTGTTTCCGTGTTTTCACGGCAGGGGTGGCGTCTGCTGAGACGCTGTCCCTGTCCCTGAAGCACGGAGTGCGCATCGTTCCTCCGTCCACTGTGACGGTGGAACAGGTGTTGTTGGCGGTGGGAGATGAAGTGCGACACGGGAACATCAGCTACGCTTCCCGCATGAACAAAGCTGTGGTCGTGTTTCTAAAACAAGAGAGCGATGTAGCAAAGCTCGTGGAGAGCGGCCTCGTGCTCAGCGAGGAGTATATACAGGTGTCACCGTTGGCTGCGATGTGAGAGAGCTAGAAGCGGCCCTGGCTCTGTATGGGAGAGCCTCCTCAGCTAGGGTAAACTGGGGGAAAAGTGGAGCATGTCTGGTGGGGCGGTGGAGTTCAGAACTCCCCCCTGTTCTTCCGGGGAACCTCATTTGGGGAACTCAAGGACCGTAAGCATGTTAACATGTCCAGTCTTTTAGAAGACAAGTACTGATGTACTTGGACTCACCAACTCAAACACTTGATGTCTCATTCCGTGTAAAACATGAGAATGGTTATTATATGGTGTTCGCCAGCTCTGGAAACATGACGTGCTTTGAGTGTGGAGACGTTGGACACAAGCGGATCGCCTGCCCGCACAGGTGGCAAGCAGCGGAAGCTGCTCCGCCCGCGGTGGCTGCGTCCCGTGTCTCGTCTGAGGAGCCTCCTGGTTCCGCGGCTGCTGATGGTGCTGAATTATACTCTCTAAATGAGATTAATCTTTTTCTAGATGATACTTTCGGTAAAGCAGCCAGTGTGTTTGAATATTTCCTGATGGGAAAAAATTCATTGAAACAGTGAACACTCTACAAAGAGTCGTTGGTTTTGACCTCCTTGATGAACGGAAACGCTTCCGTTTAAAGAGGTACATCACTACAGTTAGAAAGGAGTCAGGCATAACTGTACGGAAAAGAGCGGAAAAAATGAAAGTCTAAAGAAATACAACAATGACCATACAACACTGGGTGTTTCATCTTTGTCTGGTTTGTTCTTGTGTCATCTTGGTGTCCACACAATCACTCTCTTCTATGCACGTTTTAAGGTAGAAACTTACAGAAGAGAGCTTTAATTCCTGAGGTAGCGAGACAGAAAAAACTGGATGTAATTTTCCTTTAAGAAACAAACAGTGATAGTGTGAATGAGACAGACTGGAACTTATGGTGGGGGGGACAGATCGTGCTCAGTCACGGCTCTAACATCAGCGCAGGAGTCGCTGTTTTATTCTCTCCATCAGTAAATGTAAATGTTTTAAATAGCACAGAGGTTTTAAAGGGGAGGATCCTCTCAGTAAAGGCAGACATTCATGGTTTCTGTTTTACTTTTATAAATGTTTATGGTCCAAACAAAGGCCCAGAGCGCTCAGTTGTTTTTAAAAGATCATTTAAGGCTGTGTGGTCAGGGGCAATGTGTGGTTATGGGGGGGGGACTGGAACTGCCGACCTCATCGATGTGTGGAGGATGAAACATCCTTCAGTCAGGCAGTACACCTGGATATGAGTGATGGGGGAGTGGTTAGTGCAGCCAGACTAGACAGGATTTACCTGTCAGCTGGTTGCATTAATCGGGCTGCCACTTGCTACACCATCCCAGTGGGGTTTACTGACCATCATGCGATCTGCATGGACTTTGTTTTATCCTCAAACTGCAGTACAAAATCATTTTGGCATTTTAACTTTTACTTGACTGTGTTTTTAATCAGAATTTTAAATTGTTCTGGGAACACTGGAGGACAAGAAAGGGGTGTTTGTTGGTGTCATCTCCATAGACCAGGAGAAAGCATTTGATCGTGTTGACCACTCTTTTTTTATTTGACACACTAAGAGCCTTTGGTGTTGGGGAGCACTTTCTCTCATGGGTGAAATTGTTGTACAGCGGGGCGTGTTGTGTGATAAAGGTGGGCGGGGGTCTTAGTAGCCCAATACCAGTAAAGAGGGGGATCAGGCAGGGCTGCCCCATTTCAGGCCAGCTCTATAGTATGGCCATTGAGCCTCTCTTACATAGACTGAGGTTCCGGTTGAGGGGGCTCTCTCTGCCAGGGCTGACTGACCACTCCTCTGTGGTGATATCGGCATATGCTGATGACCTTAATGTCTTTGTGAGGGACCAAGGCAATGTGAGAGAGCTAGAAGCGGCCCTGGCTCTGTATGGGAGAGCCTCCTCAGCTAGGGTAAACTGGGGGAAAAGTGGAGCATGTCTGGTGGGGCGGTGGAGTTCAGAACTCCCCCCTGTTCTTCCGGGGAACCTCATTTGGGGAACTCAAGGGCTCAAGACACTGGGGATGTTCCTAGGCAACAAGGACACAGAAAAAAGAACTGGGAGGGAGTGCTGGTAAAGGTTGAAGCCAAGTTGTCTAAGTGGAAATGGCTGCTCCCCCAGCTGTCCTACAGGGGAAGAGTCCTCATTGTCAACAACATGGTTGCCTCTGCATTGTGGCACAGGCTGCAAGTCCTAGTCCCACCATCAGGTCTGATAGAAGAATTGCAAAGACTGCTGTTGGACTTCTTTTGGTCGGGTCGTCACTGGCTGCGGGCTGCTGTCCTGTACCTCCCTGTGGCAGAGAGAGGGCAGGGCCTTATTGACATCAAGGCCAGGATAGCTGCCTTCAGACTACAAACTGCTCAGAAGCTGCTGTACAACTGCTCTATCTGTTGGAAAGTACCTGCCCAACTCATCCTACAGAAGGCCGGACGTCTTGGCCTAGACAAAGAGTTGTTCCTGCTGGACTCTCATCATGTTCTCACTGACGTCACTACATTTTATTGGTCAGTGTTAGAAGCTTGGAGGACTCTGGGCATCAGCCGCCCTCCCACCACTAAGCCTGGACTGTGGATACTTGAGGAACACTTTCCTTTTCAGTGTGGTGCTTGCGTCTGCCAGTGTGAGAGAGCGTTTTATCAAGGCTGGCATAATCAAATTGGGACACCTCTTGGAGATCCCACCCATGACACTCACTGAGAAGGTCAATATAAGAGCCACTGAGGAGGTGCTCCTATTCCTGTCGGTTCCACTACGGGCGTTTTTCCAGGATGAAGCCCACGTTGACCAGTGGAGTAAAGGTGCAGAGTACGTGTTCCCACCCATCACGGTCACACCCACTGTTGGAGATTGGAGAGAAAAAAGTGGTCTCCTTTCCATGAGGACACTGGTCATGGGAGCTTTCCACACCTGTGGGAAAAACAACTCTACCTAAGCTGTGTAAAGGTGCTGAACTTTGGCTCTCTGTCGGACCTCAAAGAGACAAAATGGTCTGATGTCTTTGGCAAGGATGCTTCCCCTAGAGGCTGTTGGCGGCTCCTGTATAAGCCTCCTGTTGAAAAATGGATGGCTGACCTCCAGTGGAGGATTATCCATGGAATTATAGCTACGAACAGATACAGAGCTCGCCTGGATCCCAGCACTGGGGAGGGGTGTCCTTCTTGTGGGAGGACGGAAACAGTAGAGCACTTGGTGATTTCATGTCCTCGTCTCACAGATTTATTTAAGTTGCTACATTGGTGGGTAGAGGCTCTGGGGGAGGCTCTGCTCTATCTGAAGGCACTGGTCTCTGCCAGGCTCAGGATAGAGCACGCATTTCACAAACTGACATGTAATCTGGGGTTTTTTAAGGCTGTGTGGGGCATCAAACAGGTCCTGTGCTCAGTGGGTGAGGATGGCGCACTACAGTTAGTTTTGTGTGAGTGAGTGAATGAGTGAATGAATTGATTAATGTTGACTAATTGTGAAAAAAAAGGGTTCGAAATTAAAGGGTTCGAAATTAAAGTTTTCTAAAAAGTCTTATTCTTCGTCTTCTTCTTCATCTTCTTCTTCATCTTCTTCTTCTTCCTCTTCACCAAAGTTAATCGCGTTTTTGAGGCCCTGAACTTGCCCCAAAACTCACCAATTTTTGCAAGTGCATCAGACCTGGTGTAAAATTACATATATTAGCGTTTCGGGGAATGTGCGTCAAAAAATTAAAGTGGGCGGGGCTAAAGACTGACACAAAAAACTTGTATGAGGTCATCTGCTGTCGGGTTTAACATACATGAACGAAACTTAGTACACATGTTCATTAGGTGGGGACGGTCAAAAAAGTCAGTGACGACTTCCCTGTGAATCCTACAGGAAGGCCGTCATCTTGGATTGCACGCCAAAACAGAGGCGATTTTGGTCATTTCGCACCATCGGTATTTGAACGAACTTGTCCGAGAGCTCTCATGGGATCACGTTCAAACTTGGTGAGTTGAGGATCCAAACTGTTTTTTAAAATGCCAAATGGCGTAGGAGAACGGGGGTGGCAAAGTTGGCGAAAATTTCAATCATTCACCACAGGCAATGAAACTCTAATAACTTTGCGATAGAAGGTCCCATCCCAACCAAATTTGCTAGGGTTGATGATGGACCATGGCTGAATACATCTGAATACGAAAACTGTACATTTTGAAAACAGCGCCTCCTGGTGGTAACAGAAAATACAAAAAATACACAATGTCAGTAATAACTTCATCGTATCGAGTTCATCATATCAAACTCAAAATTGGTGAAAATGCTCAAAACACATGGTAGATGATGCGTGCTGAATATGATAACAAATCGTTCAACGATGCAAAGTCGGATATTCGCAACAAAAAACAAACTGCTACAACTTTGCGAATCCTAGTCCCATCTGAACCAAACTTGCTAGGATTGATGATAGTCCGACCCTGAAGACGCCTACATGAAAATATTCAGCGCCCCCTGGTGACGGCAGACAATATGACCTCTTGTATTTGAATGAACTCGTCCTAGAGTTCTTGTGCAATCACCTTTAAACTTGGTGAGGTCACTGTGAACAAGTTGAGGAGCTTAAGTTATCAAACGTTTTTCAAAATGTGGCATGTGTACGAGATAGGGGGCGTCAAATTTGGCCTTAATTCATATTTTTCATAACAAAAAGCGATGTTAGCCATGTTAGTTAAATGTTAGTCAAATAATAGTAAAATGTTAGTCAAATGTTAGTTAAATGTTAGTTAAATGTTAGTCAAATGTTAGTTAAATGTTAGTCAAATGTTAGTCAAATGTTAGTTAAATGTTAGTTAAATGTTAGTCAAATGTTAGTTAAATGTTAGTCAAATAATAGTAAAATGTTAGTCAAATGTTAGTTAAATGTTAGTCAAATGTTAGTTAAATGTTAGTTAAATATTAGTCAAGTGTTAGTTAAATGTTAGTCAAATAATAGTAAAATGTTAGTTAAATGTTAGTCAAAATGTTAGTCAAATGTAGTAAAATGTTAGTCAAGTGTTAGTTAAATGTTAGTCAAATAATAGTAAAATGTTAATTAAATGTTAGTCAAATGTTAGTTAAATGTTAGTCAAATGTTAGTTAATTGTTAGTCAAATGTTAGTTAAATGTTAGTCAAATGTTCGTCAAATGTTAGTCAAATGTTAGTTAATTGTTAGTCAAATGTTAGTCAAATGTTAGTTAAATGTTAGTCAAATGTTAGTTAAATGTTAGTCAAATGTTAGTTAAATGTTAGTCAAATGTTAGTCAAATGTTAGTTAAATGTTAGTCAAATAATAGTAAAATGTTAGTTAAATGTTAGTCAAATGTTAGTCAAATGTTAGTTAATTGTTAGTCAAATGTTAGTCAAATGTTAGTTAAATGTTAGTCAAATGTTAGTCAAATAATAGTAAAATGTTAGTCAAGTGTTAGTTAAATGTTAGTCAAATAATAGTAAAATGTTAGTTAAATGTTAGTCAAATGTTAGTTATGTTAGTTAGTCAAATGTTAGTCAAATGTTAGTCAAATGTTAGTCAAATGTTAGTTAATTAGTCAAATGTTAGTTAAATGTTAGTCAAATGTTAGTTAAATGTTAGTCAAATGTTAGTCAAATGTTAGTTAATTGTTAGTCAAATGTTAGTCAAATGTTAGTTAAATTAGTCAAATGTTAGTCAAATGTTAGTCAAATGTTAGTTAAATGTTATGTTAGTCAAATGTTAGTCAAATGTTAGTCAAGTGTTAGTTAAATGTTTAGTTAAATGTTAGTCAAATGTTAAATGTTTAAAGTTTAAGTTAGTCAAATGTTAGTCAAATGTTAGTCAAGTGTTAGTTAAATGTTAGTCAAATGTTAGTTAAATGTTAGTCAAATGTTAGTTAAATGTTAGTCAAATGTTAGTCAAATGTTAGTTAAATGTTAGTCAAATGTTAGTTAAATGTTAGTCAAATGTTAGTTAAATGTTAGTCAAATAATAGTAAAATGTTAGTCAAATGTTAAATGTTAGTCAAATGTTAGTTAAATGTTAGTCAAATGTTAGTTAAATATTAGTCAAAATGTTAGTCAAATAATAGTAAAATGTTAGTTAAATGTTAGTCAAATGTTAGTTAAATGTTAGTCAAATGTTAGTCAAATAATAGTAAAATGTTAGTCAAGTGTTAGTTAAATGTTATATAGTAAAATGTTGTTAAATGTTAGTCAAATGTTAGTTAAAGTCAAATGTTAGTTAATTGTTAGTCAAATGTTAGTTAAATGTTAGTCAAATGTTAAATGTTAGTCAAATGTTAGTTAAGTTAGTCAAATGTTAGTCAAATGTTAGTTAAATGTTAGTCAAATGTTAGTCAAATGTTAGTCAAATGTTAGTCAAATGTTAGTCAAATAGTTAGTTAAATGTTAGTCAAATGTTAGTCAAATGTTAGTTAATTGTTAGTCAAATGTTAGTTAAATGTTAGTCAAATGTTAGTCAAATGTTAGTCAATGTTAGTCAATGTTAGTTAAATGTTAGTCAAATTAGTCAAATGTTAGTAAATGTTTGTTAGTCAAATGTTAGTCAAATGTTAGTCAAATGTTAAATGTTAGTCAAATGTTAGTCAAATGTTAGTTAAATGTTAGTCAATGTTTGTTAGTAAATGTTAGTTAATTGTTAGTCAAATGTTAGTCAAATGTTAAATGTTAGTCAAATGTTAGTCAAATGTTGTGTGTTAGTCAATGTTAGTTAAATGTTAGTTAAATGTTAGTCAAATGTTAGTTAAATGTTAGTCAAATGTTAGTCAAATGTTAGTCAAATGATATGGCGCATTTCCACCGGCTCTACTCGCCTCGGCATGATTAAGTTGCATCTCCACTACAAAAAAGTACTTACTTAACGTGGGCGGAGTCATCACTGCACGGCTGAGTGAAATTGCGGTGACTTCGTTTTATATGGGTTATGGGTTTTATGACTAGTGACTTCACACCAGACTACTGCAGTTGTTGGAGATTAACCCACGTTTTTAGGATTGTAGTAGTAGAAGTAGTTTTAAGTGATCTACAGTTCGGCGCTGTTCGGCTTGATTACTGTGTGGGACG
>NC_058032.1:181635-194135 GCF_019176455.1 Solea senegalensis
AGCTGAGTATAAACCAGGTGTGACAGAAGGCGGAGCCAGGAGAGAGGGCGGGGTCAGGACACTTTAATAGGTACAGCTGCTGTTCCTAATATTCTGCCTCTTTTGTTGTTTACTGTTGTTTTGGTGACGTCAGTGATGCGTTCAGGTGCAGCTGTCTCAGTCAGACAGACAGATGAGATGGTGCGTTCAGGGTCACCCTCTTCAGTGCGTGACCATTATATTCAGCCGCTCTTCATACATTCATACATTTAACATCTGGCCTCCGGGGGCTCCAAACATTATTCTGCTGTCAGTCACCTCCAAACACGCCGGTAATGAGATTCCCTCCAAAACCAGCACCACATCACACCTACGCTCGCCGCTTGACTGACAGCACGCCGTCCTCCCATAATCCCACGCTGCACACACCAGAGACCTGCACACTCCAGACCCCCCCTTTAAAAAAATCTCACATCAGGTATTCAGCAGGAGAGAGAGGAAGATGAGAGTGTGTATCATCATCATCATCAGCTGCACAGAGGAAGACGACTCAGTCCTTTCTTTCATAATTATCCTGCTACAATAATGAGGTTCCATTTTATGGTTTTATCACGATAATTATTACAAATATGTAACAATTTTCTCTTTAACATAAATGGGCGGAGCCTTTTTTCCATAATCTGTGTTCATTTTGATATTTATCATGTCATTAACATATAGGTAAGTTATTGTTAGATGAAGATCATCTGATCACATCCCTTTAACCTCACCTGGAGGAGAATCACAAACTTTTATTCTGAAAGGACGCGTTTTCCTGTTCAGTGGACAACGCCCACAGGAGACCTTCCCATGATGCATTGCAGCCACTGGAACATCACCACTTCTCTTTTCAAAGAACTGCAGTCACACCATCCACTTACACCTCCTCACCTCCATCACTCCATCCACACCCCTCCTCCTCCCCTCCCCCTCATCCTCCTCTCACAGCCTCAGAGAAAAGAGGGGGAGTTAATACTCAGGGGGAGGACGAAAGGAGAGGGGGAGGAGGAGGGGTGAGGAATGGAAGGGGGAGGTGAAAAAAGGAGAGTGTGTGATTCCTCCTGGGAGAGGAGGAGGGGGAGAGAAAGAAGGGGGAGGAGGAGGGGGATTAACACACTCTGTACAGACTGTAACTATCAGGAAAATTTAACCACAGACACCTGAACTCACCACAGACACCTGAACTCACCACAGACACCTGAACTCACCACAGACACCTGTGTGTGTGTGTGTGTGTGTTACCTGTCGATGATGACAGGATCTGACGGCGTCTCATTTCTGTTTCCACAGCTCTTCTTATCACAGCAGCGACTGTGAAAACAACAACAAAAACTTGTGATTTTACAGTGAAGGACCTCTGAGAACCTGCTCTACTGAGAACCTGCTCTACTGAGAACCTGCTCTACTGAGAACCTGCTCTTGAGAACCTGCTGAGAACCTGCTCTACTGAGAACCTGCTCTACTGAGAACCTGATGACCTGAGAACCTAGTCTGCTGAGAACCTGCTCTACTGAGAACCTGCTCTACTGAGAAATCTACTGAACCTGCTCTACTGAGAACCTGATCTACTGAGAACTACTGAGAACCTGGATCTACTGAGAACCTGCTCTCTACTGAGAACCTGATCTACTGAGAACCTGCTGTACTGAAGATGACCTGAGAACCTGTACTGAGAACCTGATGACCTGAGAACCTGCTGTACTGAGAACCTGCTGAGAACCTGCTCTACTGAGAACCTGATGACCTGAGAACCTAGTCTGCTCTGGCTGAGAACCTACCTGATCTACTGAGAACCTGCTCTACTGAGAACCTGATCTACTGAGAACCTGCTCTACTGAGAACCTGATCTACTGAGAACCTGGAGAACCTGCTCTACTGAGAACCTGGATCTACTGAGAACCCCTGAGAACCTGATGACCTGAGAACCTGCTGTACTGAGAACCTGATGACCTGAGAACCTAGTCTGCTGACCTGCTCTACTGAGAACCTGCTCTACTGAGAACCTGCTCTACTGAGAACCTGATGACCTGAGAACCTAGTCTGCTGAGAACCTGCTCTACTACTGAGAACCTGCTCTACTGAGAACCTGCTCTACTGAGAACCTGATCTACTGGAGAATGGAGAATCTGCTCTACTGAGAACCTGCTGTACTGAGAACCTGATGACCTGAGAACCTAGTCTGCTGAGAACCTGGTCTACTGAGAACCTGCTCTACTGAGAAACCTGCTCTACTGAGAACCTGATCTACTGAGAACCTGCTCTACTGAGAAATCTACTGATCTACTGAGAACCTGCTCTACTGAGATCTGAGAATCTCTACTGAGAACCTGCTGTACTGAGAACCTGATGACCTGAGAGACCTAGTCTGCTGAGAACCTGGTCTACTGGAGAACCTGCTCTACTGAGAACCTGCTCTACTGAGAACCTGATCTACTGAGAACCTGCTCTACTGAGAACCTGATCTACTGAGAACTGAGAACCTGATCTACTGAGAACCTGCGAACCTGATCTACTGAGAACCTGCTCTACTGAGAACCTGATCTACTGAGAACCTGCTACTACTGACTGAGAACCTGATCTACTGAGAACCTGCTGTACTGAGAACCTGATGACCTGAGAACCTGGTCTGCTGGAGAACCTGGTCTACTGAGAACCTGATCTACTGAGAACCTGCTCTACTGAGAACCTGCTCTACTGAGAACCTGCTGTACTGAGAACCTGATGACCTGAGAACCTGGTCTGCTGAGAACCTGGTCTACTGAGAATCTGATCTACTGAGAACCTGGTCTACTGAGAACCTGCTCTACTGAGAACCTGATGACCTGAGAACCTGGTCTGCTGAGAACCTGGTCACCTGGAGAACCTGGTCTGCTGAGAACCTGGTCTACTGAGAACCTGTTCTACTGAGAATCTGATCTACTGAGAACCTGCTGTACCCAGAACCTGAGAATGACTGCTGAGAACCTGGTCTGCTGAGAACCTGCTCTACTGGAGAACTCCTGCTCTACTGAGAACCTGATCTACTGAGAACCTGCTGTACTGAGAACCTGATGACCTGAGAACCTGGTCTGCTGAGAACCCTGCTCTGAGAACCTGCTCTACTGAGAATCTGATCTACTGAGAACCTGCTGTACTGAGAACCTGATGACCTGAGAAACTGGTCTGCTGAGAACCTGGTCTACTGAGAACCTGGTCTACTGGAGAACCTGGTCTACTGAGAACCTGATCTACTGAGAATCTGATCTACTGAGAACCTGCTGTACTGAGAACCTGATGACCTGAGAAACTGGTCTGCTGAGAACCTGCTCTACTGAGAACCTGCTCTACTGAGAACCTGTAGTCCTGGTCCAGTTCCTCACCTGCACATGATCTCATGTGTGAGTAGAACACGACACATCTCTGGATTCTTGTCCTGACCTTCATAGATGATCGCCTGCAGCACAGGGAGGAGGAGGGGGAGGAGCCTGTTAGCCTGTAAGCTGTTAGCTAAACAGCTTACAGGCTGCATGTTGAACAGTTAGCTAGTTCTCTATTAATTAGTTAGTGATAGTTAACAGTGATAGTACACTAGTTAATGATAATTAACGTTAGTGATAGTAAACTAGTTAGTGATAGTTAACAGTTAGTGATAGTTAACATTTAGTGATAGTTAATGGTTTGTGACAGTTAACCAGTGAGTGACAGTTAACTGTTTGTGATAGTAGACTAGTTAGTGATAGTTAACTGTTAGTGATAGTTAACAGTGATAGTAAACTAGTTAGTTATAGTTAACAGCTAGTGTATGCTGCATGCTCTTATTTTGAAATCCTTCTGTCTGATAATCAATCATCAATAACATCTCACCTGTTTGGTCATAGAGTCGATGAGTCTGACGTAAAGATCCTGCTCTGTTCTCACTCCTGCACACACACACACACACACACACACACACACACACACACACACATACACACACACACACAGACACACACAGTTGGAGAACATGCTGTATTGGTAAACTGAGCTGTGCTGTGCGGTAAAACGAGTGCTCCCACCGTTACTGTACAGCAGCTGTAGTTTGTAGTGAATCCCGTTGTTTGTTTTCTCTCCTGTCGGCTCCTGGACACACACACACACACACACAGCCAAACAGGTGCGTTTGATTTATGTAATGTATTTATGTAAAAGCAGCTCATCTGTCTTTTTCTGTGTGGGTGTGTTTGTTTTCTGAGCCTCTATCCCTGTGATCATGGCATTCATCTCTAAGGGGTGGAGTTAAAGTTGAACACTGATGTGTTTGTGTTTGTGTATGTTGTGTATGTTGTTTTCCCCATCATGGCGTCTTACCTTCTCTTTCTCCACAAAGTCCACGTAGGCGGTGCGTTCGATCTCCACTGGCTGACCCTGGCGGTCGTACAGCGCCAACACGAAGTGGAAGAAGTTTGATTTCCTCAGGTTTGACGGAGGCTGCTTCTCAAAGTGAGCGCGAGCTAACCCCACCCCACTGACAGACACACAGACAGAGAGACAGACATATTTATCAACAAACACTGAAAACTGTGACATCACTTCTGTTTGAGGGAGGAGTCTTGAAGGGTTTAAATAATTTCCCATGACCCATGTGTGGGTCCCGACCCAGTGTTTGAGAACCACTGCTTTAGCCGCTGTCATGTTTGAGCTGTGTTTGTGTGAGTGAAGCCTTCACAGGACATTTGACCTTTGACCCGTGTTATTAGTAACGCCGTTACTTTATTCAGTAAGTAATTATGTAACACGTTGTTTTTTTGTTTGGTGAAGTTTTACAACGGCACACAGTTCCCATAACATTTTAGCGATCAATAAAGTTTAATTGAATTGACAACAAAGCACTTGTCGCCATCGATGTATATAAAGGCTAGATGTCAAACGTCCACATGTGGCGGCCATCTTGCCACAGTCAGCTCACTCACTCATAACATGTGTCGTAGTGGTACATGGACTTTTACGTGTCCATGACACATATTTATGAATAATTATAATCATGGGCTTCAAATAAAATTAAACAGAACAGAAAGGTGCAATGAATACATACACACAAAGTAAAACTCAGGATACAGAATGGCATGAGATACCGTATATGTATACTTTTATAATAGGAGAATTACTAATATAATCCAATAATTAGAAGTATTACTTGTTTAAACTAAACATGTAATAATTATTAAATAAATTATTTTATTATATTAGTAATATTCCTATGATAAAAATATACATATATCTCATGCCATTCTGTATCCTGAGATTTACCTTGTGTGTATGTATTCATTGCACCACATGTCACAGTCATTTAAAAAGTCCACGTACCGCTACGACACATGTCAAAAGTCCACGGTACAGTTCACATGTCACAGTCATTTAAAAGTCAATACACACATTTAAAGTCCATGTACGCACGCGTCGCGGTCATTTAAAAGTCCACGATCACATGTCACAGTCATTTAAAGTCCACATACCGCTAAATATCATTTAAGTCCACGCACGCATGTATGGTCATTTTAAAAGTCCACATACCGCAGTCGCGGTCATTTAAAAAGTCCATGTACCGCTACAACACATGTATGGTCATTTAAAAGTCCATGTACCGCTACGCGTCATTTAAAAGTCATGTCGCGGTCATTTAAAAAGTCCACGTACGCTTTACATGTCGCGTCATTTAAAAGTCCACGCATCGGTCGGTCATTTAAAAGTCCACGCTACACATGTCGCGGTCATTTAAAAAGTCCACATACCGCATACACATGTCGGTCATTTAAAAGTCCACGCATCGACACGTGTCACAGTCATTTAAAAGTCCCGGCTCAGTCATTTAAAAGTCCACGATCGTACACATGTCTGTCATTTAAAAAGTCCACGTCGACACATGTCGCGGTCATTTAAAAGTCCACGCATATGTCGCGTCATTTAAAAAGTCCACGCATCGACACATGTATGGTCATTTAAAAGTCCACATACCGCACACATGTCACAGTCATTTAAAAAGTCCACGTACCGCTACGACACATGTCGCGGTCATTTAAAAAGTCCACATACCGCTACGACACATGTCACGGTCATTTAAAAAGTCCACGTACCGCTACGACACATGTGATGATTATTTCATCTTGAAACGCGGACCAAGTCATTTTTAGGTTTCAATTGTCCCTCTGTCTGGGCCCCCTGCCAATCGGGCCCTAGGCACGTGCCTCGTTTGGCTTTGCGTTAATCCGGCTCTGGTTATGGGTGAGTGAGCAGACTGTGGCAAGATGTTCGACACTCTGCCGTAAGACATGTAGCCTTTATGCATATCTATGGTTGTCGCCCTCTAGCGTCCCACACGTGATCAGACACGCGCCATGAAGAGAACTGGACAGGTCAAGGCGCGGCGTGACGGCGAGTGAGAAGAGGAAGAGAAGTTTCTCCTCGTGGAGGTTTTCAGATCAGATGGTAAAACAACGTTCGTGTCCCGGCTCAAAAATACTTTCTCCAGTGAACAACAGCTACAGTGATCCGGTGAAGCACTGGGGAGGGGCGTGCTTCCACAAAGTTAGCAGCTAAGGTAGCTAACGAGAGTCACAGCACACAGGCACACACACACACACACACACACAGCCAGGCACAACAGTACGCTACTTTTAATCGTTTATTTGGATGGGTTAACGGTTAGGGTTAAACCTAACTCAAGCCTTTAGGGTTAACCCTAACCCTAACCATTGTTAGCAATATCAGGCTATTATTCCAAGAGTCCAATGGTCAAATGTCACAGATAAAAACACATATGTCGAGGAAAACGTCAGAACTGAGATGACAATTAACTTGAAATCAACCTTTATTTCAAACTAAAAAGTGACTTTCTCAGTAATGCATTACTTTCAGTACGTGTTACTTTTGTTTTTTACCAAGTAACTGTGACTAGTTACTATTTTTCAGTAACTAGCACAACACTGCCTTTGACCCCAGAGGACAAATAAGACATTTAGCCATTTTTTTTTTTCATTTGTTTTACAGACGATCGATGACATCACTGCAGACACAGGTGAGTCACACACTCTGCCACACACACACACACACAAGCTGCTGGTCCTCTGCTGCCTCGTGTGGTCACTTTGTGTCACTGAGTTAAATCTAAATGAAAGACTTCAAATGCTGAATTCACTAAAATCAGACATTAGAACTTAGTGACGGAGGCAGCAGTGTGTGTGTGTGTGTGTGTGTGTGTGTGTGTGTGTGTGTGTGTGTGTGTGTGTGTGTGTGTGTGTGTGGTTTACAAACGTCAGGTCATGTGACGTACTGATGGTCTGTAAGCGTTTGTCGTTAGTGTCGTGGATAGAATCAGTTTTTGACAGATTGATTTTGTGTGTGCGCCTCAAACAGAAAAACAGTGAACTGTGCCTTTAAAGTTTCAACTTTAAATTATAAACATGCTCAGGTTGTAAAATATAATCTTCAGTTTTGATAAATATTGATCATGTTTTATTTAAATCACAGTTTGATTTTAACGCTCGTAGGTGAAGAGGAAAAAGAAACATGATGGGACAAAAGACTTTTATTGTGAAAAACAAAACAAAGCTGATGATAAAATAATATAAAAACTAAACATGAAACAGAGACTTTTAATGTGAAAAACAAAACAAACCTGATGGTAAAATAATATAAAAACTAAACATGAAACAGAGACTTTTAATGTGAAAAACAAACAAACCTGATGATAAAATAATATAAAAACTAAACATGAAACAGAGACTTTTAATGTGAAAAACAAAACAAACCTGATGATAAAATAATATAAAAACTAAACATGAAACAGACTTTAATGTGAAAAACAAACAAACCTGATGATAAAATAATATAAAAACTAAACATGAAACAGAGACTTTTAATGTGAAAAACAAAACAAACCTGATGATAAAATAATATAAAACTAAACATGAAACAGAGACTTTTAATGTGAAAAACAAAACAAACCTGATGGTAAAATAATATAAAAACTAAACATGAAACAGAGACTTTTAATGTGAAAAACAAACAAACCTGAGGATAAAATAATATAAAAACTAAACATGAAACAGAGACTTTTAATGTGAAAAACAAAACAAACCTGATGGTAAAATAATATAAAAACTAAACATGAAACAGAGACTTTTATTGTGAAAAACAAAACAAACCTGATGCTTTAGAGGGTTTTTTTATAATTTGACTGAATCTTATTCTACTCAAATCAAAGGAAACTTTCACTTTTCACAATAAAATAATCAAGTGAAATAATCAAGACATGATTAAAGATTAAAATATTAAAAAATTAACTTTAACCCCGGGTCCACGCAGTGGTTTAGTGGTTAGCACTCTTGCCTTGCAGCGAGAAGACCCGGGTTCGAGCCCCGGTTGGAACAAGGGCCTTTCTGCATGGAGTTTGCATGTTCTCCCCGTGTGTGCGTGGGTTCTCTCCGGGTTCTCCGGCTTCCTCCCACAGTCCAAAAACATGCAATGTGGAGATTAGGTGAATTGGACACTCTAAATTGACCATAGGAGTGAGTGTGAGAGTCAATGGTTGTTTGTCTCTAATGTGTGTGTGTGTGTGTGTGTGTGTGTGTGTGTGTGTGTGTGTGTGTGTGTGTGTGTGTGTGTGTGTGTGTGTGTGTGTGTGTGTGTGTGGTGGTGTGTCCTCTAGATGGACTGGTGAACTGTCAGGGTGTACCCTTCTCATAGCCCATGGAGATTGCACAGCACCCCAGCGACCCTCTGGTGGAGGATAAAGTGGTAGATGATGATGATGATGATGATGATGATGATGATGATGATGATGATGATAATGAACTTTAAACTTTGACTGCGACGAACACACACACACACACACACTCACACATTCACAAACTCACACACACAGAGACACACTCACAAACACGCACACACACAAATTGTAAAAAGTAAAAATTATGATCAACAATTTTACTTTAAAACCTAATAAAAGGAAGTTTAAGAAAAGACAAATATGGACCAAAAAAAAGACACAAGATGTCCAAAAACACAGATACATTTAAAGAAAAAGACCAAAAAAACACTCAAATGTTTAAAGACACGGAGACGTAAAAAAAAGACATTTAAGGAAACAAGACAGAAATAGAAATATGTATTTTTAAAAAGACACGAGGACATTAAAATAAAGCTTTATATTTTATGTTTATGTTAAAAAGTGTTTCTTTATTATGTTCATAATAATATTTATATGATGATTCTTATTATTTCTGTTTAACAAAATAAAATCACTTTTCACAGGTGAAAGTCGCTGCTGATCAGTTTATAGATTATTGATTATAGATTTATTGCTGTTCATCATCGTCGTCGTTAGGTTTTATTTATTATCATTATTAATATTATCACTGTTATTATCACTTATTATCATTATTAATAATAATACATTTAATCTGAAAGATGAAGAAATAACACAGGAAAAACACATAAATATCAGAGAAAAATAAAGAGTGTGATTATTGACAAAAGAGAAATAAATAATAAAACATGTCATCGATCTCAATAAAGTCATTTTAACATTTATGTGCAAACAAGAGCTGGAAGTGTGTGCGTGACAAACTGTAAACACTTGGCATAAGTGCGATGTTTGTGTGTTTGTTGTCTCGTCGATGTAGATATAATATTAATTATGTCAATAAAGATGTAGATATAATATTAATTATGTCAATAAAGACGTATATATAATATTAATTATTTCAAATAAAGACATAGATATAATATTAATTATTTCAAATAAAGACGTAGATATAATATTAATTATTTCAATAAAGATGTAGATATAATATTACTAATTTCAAATAAAGACGTAGATATAATATTAATAATGTCAATAAAGACGTAGATATAATATTAATTATTTCAAATAAAGACGTAGATATAATATTAATTATTTCAATAAAGATGTAGATATAATATTAATTATTTCAATAAATATTTTCTGTTTGAGGCGCACACACAAAATCAATTTATAAATAAAGACGTAGATATAATATTAATTATGTCAATAAAGATGTAGATATAATATTAATTATTTCAATAAAGATGTAGATATAATATTAATTATGTCAATAAAGATGTATATAATATTAATTATTTCAATAAAGATGTAGATATAATATTAATTATGTCAATAAAGACGTAGATATAATATTAATTATGTCAATAAAGATGTATATATAATATTAATTATTTCAATAAAGATGTAGATATAATATTAATTATGTCAATAAAGACGTAGATATAATATTAATTATTTCAATAAAGATGTAGATATAATATTAATTATTTCAATAAAGATGTGATATAATATTAATTATTTCAATAAAGAGGCGTAGATATAATATTAATTATTTCAAATAAAAGAGCGTAGATATAATATTCATTATTTCAAATAAAGAGCATTAGATATAATATTAAAAATGTCAATAAAGGCGTAGATATAATATTAAAATGTCAATAAAGGCGAGATATATAATATTAATTATATCAAATAAAGGCGTAGATATAATATTAAAATGTCAATAAAGGCGTAGAATATTAAAAATGTCAATAAAATAGATATAATATTAATTATATCAATAAAGAGCGTAGATATAATATTAAAAGTCAATAAAGGCGTGATATAATATTAATTATTTCAAATAAAGGCAGTAGATATAATATTAAAATGTCAATAAAGACAGATATAATTAATTATATCAATAAAGACGTAGATATAATATTAAAAATGTCAATAAAGACGTAGATATAATATTAATTATTTCAAATAAAGACGTAGATATAATATTAATTATTTCAAATAAAGACGTAGATATAATATTAATAATGTCACTAAAGACGTAGATATAATATTAATAATGTCAATAAAGACGTAGATATAATATTAATAATGTCAATAAAGACGTGTGCACGATGTAAATTGTGTCAAAGCAGAGAAGAGAAGACGCGTCAGATTATAATCTGTGTAACAGAACGAGAATATTAATAAAAAGCAGTTTTTATTATACATGTAATTATTGAATACTTCAGGGAAACTTTACTTCACTTTTTATTCTTTCACCTTCAGGATCCTTATCATCATTATCATCATTATTATTATTATTATTATTATTATTATTATTATTATTGTTATAATCAATCTTTAACTCAAACATTGAAACATTTCATTTTTGTCAAAAACGTTTAATTAAAGAAAAAAAACATTTTAATATTAAAAATGTTTGTTTTGTTTTAAATTGAATCATTTTATGTTCTTGTTTTATTTTGTCTTTAAAAAAAGTGAAAATGTATCGTTAGAAAATTGTTCAAATTCAACATAAATAATTGTTTTATTGATTTTTTTTATTTTTCTCTGCAGGGACGGAACACGTTCAGGATCAGGATTTAGATCCTGTTTAGTCCTCTGGGACTTCACTTCCCATAATCCCTCTGGGCGGCGGAGAGTTTACCTCTGGGCGGCCGTGTTGGCGTCCACCACGCCGGCCGAGTGCATCCACGAGCGCACGGTCAGAGGCTCCTCCTTCAGACTTGCCGCTGTGCTCCCGCGGGGAAGATTCTCCTGGATCCCGAACATCGTCTGCCGTGTCTGCCGCTGCACCACCGCGCCACAAAAACAACAGGAACACAAGAAAAGCTGCACTCTGCGGGACAAACGGACACTTGGAAAAGTCTGGACGCAAAAACGCAGATGAGTTGAAGACGTGAAGCAGGATTTTTGTGACTTTTTGTCCTTTTTGAATTTTTCTAAAGATTTATTTAAAGTTTTTGCTGTAAAGTGAAAAAAGTGTTGTTTTTATTTTGATTTCAAAAGTGTTGGAATGCGGAAAAACAGGAAGAAGACGACGGAGGAGGAGGAGGAGGCGGAGGAGAAAAAAGAGAAATAAAATCCTCAGAGGACGAGGAGACGGCGCCGGGGTCCGGACGGCGAAACGAGAAAAAGCAAAGTGTCTTTTTTCTTTTCCCCAAAGAGAGGAGGAGACGAGGAGGCGAGGAGAGGAGAGAAGGAGGCAGCAGCAGCAGCAGAAACTCTCAGCCCCGCGGCCCCACAGGACTGGACGCCAAAACCCAAAAACCCCACGGGTCTTCCTCCTAGCTGCTGACGACATCACTGCGGGGGGAGGGGCCTGACCATATAAGGACAAGAGAGGTGAGAGAGAGAAAAAGTGTTCTGTGAGTGTGTGTGTGTGTGTGTGTGTGTGTGTGTGTTAAGGAGAGAGAGAGGAAAGATGGGGAGAAAGAGGGAGGAGGGGGAGGAGCTCCATCCAACCAGAGAGAGAGAGCCTTTGATCGCTCCATGCAGTTTGGTCCTCTCTCTCTCTCTCTCTCAGTAAAGTAAAATCAGTCTGAACCAGTACCTGGTTCCTTGGTTCTAATTATTGGCTTTGTTCTGGTCCATGGCCTAATGTTTCAGGTCCTCAGTTCATTGTTTCAGGTCCTCAGTTCATTGTTTCAGGTCCTCA
>NC_058032.1:199135-226635 GCF_019176455.1 Solea senegalensis
ATCATCAGAAACTTTCCTGCAACTGAAGTTACTAGTTAACCCATGAGTTAACCACGAGTTAACCACGAGTTAACCATTAACTAAATGGATCAGTCATTGAAAACGATCACTCATCATCATCAGTTCATCGTTAACGATGCTAAAGTTTGTCCCTTGAGTTTGTTGAGCGACAGACTACATTACCCACAATGCCCCATTCTCCCTGTGGAGGGAGGAGAGTGGGAGGGGGAGGAGCTGGGGGAGGAGGGGGAGTTTGGGAAAGAATGTGTGGAATTTATTTCCTGTTCTGCAGCTCAGAGTCAGAGAGACGGACGAACAGCAGGAGACATGAGGGACAAGGAGCAGTGACGCCTGAGGACACGTCCGTCCCCTGCACAGGAGGACGAAGAGGACAAGGACCAGGAGGAGGAGGAGGAGGAGGAGGACAATGGCGGAGCCTCTGCTGAAGAGAACTTTCTCCAGACTTCGATCTCGCAGGAAGACGGATCCTAAACTGAGCGGTGAGGACACTGAGGACACTGTGATGGTGTCTCCAGCTCCTGATCAAACACATGCTCTGATCAGCTGATGGAGACACTTCAAACTAACTTTATTTGTCCTTGTGAGACATGACAGTGATAATGATGATGATGCTGGAGGCAAACTGAGAGACAGAGTCGACAGACAGAAACGGGACATGGACACAGAGACTTTGTCTCCTTGTCGTGTCCTCACTTGTCTTTGTTGCTGCTGTCTGACCTCTAACCTCTGACCTCACCTGGATGACATCACATCGTTTCTATGGCGATTTTAACCCCAGCTCATGAGAGACATGATGTCACTGTGACCTGTGATCGCCATGGTAATGCTGTGTCCCTCAGACTCTGGACACGAGTGTCTCGAGGTCGTGTGACCTGCGTGTGGCCACACCTCTTGCTCTGTGATTGGTCGTCACTGTTGTTGTTGATAACGACTCTGGTTTAATGTTCTACTTCCTGTCATTAGATGTGTGTGTGTGTGTGTGTGTGTGTAGCCATTTCCTGTTTATCTGAGGCCTCACAGGAAGTTGTACTGAGAGAAGATGGTACGTGTGACATGTGACTTTAGGTGTGGTTACCATGGCAACAGCAGCAAAGAGCAGTCACATACGTGTGTGTATAAATGATGTTGTAATAAACAACATTTATGTAGGTGGTCATGTGACTCTGCACACGTTAGTTTGTCAAAGGTCGCCTTGTCTGTGTGTGTCCGTGTGTGTGTGTGTGTGTGTGTGTGTGTGTGTGTGTTTAAGGCTAATGAATAGTGAATAGACAGCAGTGTGTTTAGATTTAAACACAGAGACGTCATTGACAACATCTGCACACACACAGTCTCTACCAGGTCCTCTGTGGCCCGGGTCACGTGACAGGAAGTGGAGGCTGACCTCTGGAGACGATCACTTCCTGCCAGGTTGTTTTAGTTTCACAGCAGCGGCTCAGACTGTGTGTGTGTGCTTAAAGGGACAGTTCAGGGTTTTTAAAGTCGCTGCTGAATGTTACTGTGTCATGATCATGTCTTTATCTCACACACACACACACACACACACACTAAGTTCTAATGTCTGATTTTAGTGAATGCAGCATTTGAAATCTTTCATTTAGACTTAACTCAGTGACACAAAGTGACCACACGAGGCAGCAGAGGACCAGCAGCTGTGAGGGGTTTGGTGTGAGAGAGTGAACATCTGTGTCTGACAGTGTGTGTGTGTGTGTGTAGATGTCCCGCCTTCATCTCCACCCTCTTCATCCTCGATGACGTCGTCGCTCGCCCCTCCCTCACCGCCACACAACCACATCACCGTTGCTAAGAAACAGCAGTGGGCGAAGCAGGGCTCCATAGCTCCGCCCACTTCCCTTCCCTTCACCACCAGACCCTTTGACCGCCCATCAGGGACATCCCATGATGCACTTGGAAAGAAGTGGAGCCAGAGCCCAGAGCAGGATCAGGTAGATTATTCTTCATCATCTTTGATTTGTTGTCATGTGATAAATAGGCCCATCCCTTTGGTTCTGACTCCTCCTCCTCTTTGGCCTCCAGGTGGATGCAAGCGGCGATCGGACGTTCACCTGTTTAACGAGGGACGTGACGAACACGTGTCCTCCTGCTTTGACCACGGTGCAGCAGGAAGCCTCCTCACCAGCAGGGGGCTCCACTGACGTGGTAGGCGGGACTAAGCGCTCGGGGCAGCGCTCGTACCTGCAGAGCCTGGAGCGCAGCAGCCGGGCCTGGGTGCTGTCGTCAGGAAAGTCCCAGGCTTCAGTGGACGTTTGTCCTCAAAACAACGGAGGCAACATCTGGTACAACCCCATCCCCGAGGAGGAGGACACCGGCCCCACCTCCAGCCCCGCCTCCTCCGCCACTGCAGTGCAACAAAGGCAGGAGGAGGTGTGGAGGAGGAGGGAGGTAACAGACGAGGGCAGAGCAACAAACTGGGAGGGGCCTGCAGAGTCCAGAGAAGAACTCTGGGTCAGAGCAGAGGTGCAGCGGTGCGAGTCCCCACCAGAGGGAGCTGATGCCAGTGTCAGACACCATGTTGATGACATCACAGGTAAGATGTCCTGACTCTTCCCTCTGCACAAACTCTCCAGCTGTCATGTTAATCAGTCTCTGTCTCCATCAGAGGCCCCGCCCTCAGACTCAAGTCCAGCCCCCGAAAAGAAAGGGGGCGTGTCGGGCAGTATGATTGACAGGCTGCGTTCCCCCGGTACTGTGAGGAAACTGTCGATGAAGATGAAGAAACTCCCAGAGCTGCGACGCAAACTCAGCCTCCGCTCGTCTCGCACTCATCGCCATAAAAATGACGAGAAGGGGGGCGGCGACAATGTGACGTCATCATCAGCCAACCAGAACGTGATCAGCAGATATCACCTGGATAGCTCCGCCCCTCCCGCCCGACCCCTGCGGCGATCGTGCAGAGGACGTTCAGTGGTCAAAGGAGGTAAGCTCGTTGCCATTAGCCACGTTAGCTTTTTGTCACGTTAGCTTTCACCACACTAGCTTTTCACTACTATTCAATTCAATTCAATTCAATTCAATTCAATTCAATTCAATTCAATTCAATTCAATTCAATTCAATTCAATGTTATTTGTATAGCACCAAATCCTAACATACATGATCTCAGGTCTGTACATAGACAACATCAAGGAGAGCAGAGAAACACAACAGTTCACACAATGAGCAAACACTAGGCATCAGTGGAGAGAAAAAACTCCCTCTTAACAGAAGAAGAAATCTCTGACAGAACCAGACTCAGAGATGTGCGGTCATCTGCCTCGACCGGTTGGGGTGAAAGGAAAAATGGGGGACAGTGGAGAGGTGGGGGAGAGAAAGGACAAGAGGGAGATGAGGTAGAGACAGAAGAGAGAGAGAGAGACCAGGAGCAGATACACAACAACTGTATCAAGTTACAAGTTTATACAGTTACTGATATCGACTTTTAAATTACAAAATAATAATAATGGTGACGATGAGCGTAGCCTCGGAAACTGGATCTGGATCCTGCAACCTGCATGATGAGGATACAGAGAGAGAGAGGGAAGGAAGGAAAGACACAAACTAGGGAGAGAAAGAGACAAGGTTAATGACATATAAAAAGTCATAATCAAATGCTGAGTGTGAGAGAGTGAATGTGCGTGTATCACAGGAAAATCCACCAGCAGTTTAGTTCTATAGCAGCATAACTAAGAGCTGGTCCAGGTTTCCCTGAACCAGCTCTAACTATAAGCTTTATCAAAAAGGAAAGTTTTAAGTTTAACTTTAAATACAAAGAGAGGCTCCGCTTTTGGTCACATTAGCTTTTCACCACGTTAGCTTTTTGTCACGTTAGCTTTCACAAGGCTAGCTTTTCACTGTGTTAGCTTTTGGTCACATTAGCTTTTAGCCATGTTAGCATGTAAAACGTCCCGTTACCTTTCAGGTCACCTGAGCGACGGAGACTCTCCTGAGCTGCTACCACGGCAACAAAGTCCTCTGCCCTCAACCCTGCAGGAGACGAGCTGCGACCCGAGCTCGTTCAGGTTGTACCTGGGCTCTGATCCACCGCGGTGCAGCCAGAGGACGACGGGTTTACTCACCGTTCACCTGCTCGGCCTCGAGGAGATGAAGAGCTGCAGGTAAACAGAGAGAAACACTAGGTGGCGACAGAGACTCAAACTAATGTAAATAAGGTCAGTCTAATATTATGGTCTGTCACTAGGGGGCAGAACGTTGTTTCCTCATTAGTCACATAATTATTCCTCTTGATTTTTCAGCACAAAGTAATGCGGACGTGGGTGGGGCATTTCAGTCATGTGATTACCTGTGTTTCCTGAACTTTCTATTTACAAAATAAATCCAAATGGTTTGTCCTCATGTCTTCAGGTCAGAGGACAGTAAAGATGTCTTCCTTGCCATCCAGATCGACGGAGTGACACGAGCGAGGACTGCCCTCCTCAACCTGAGAAGCTCCACCCTCTCATTAAACCACACCTTCCACCTGGAGTTGGAGAGAGCGCAGCAGCTGCGCGTGGTCGTCCTCACACCAGGTGAGTAACCTCTGACCTCTCTGCTGCGGCGCCACCTGCTGTCTCCTGTGTGACATCACTGTGTGTGTTTCAGCCAATCCACAGGCTATGGGCGGGTCTCAACCAGGATGTCAGAGGTCAGGTGGTCCAACCAGGAACAGAGTGTGTTGTCTGGGCGGAGTCAGCGTCCCTCCTCTGTTTAAAGGTTCATTTCACTCAAACACTGATTATCACGTGTTTATGTTTATAATAATAACATGTGTGTCTGTGTCTGTCTGTCTGTCTGTCTGTCTGTCTGTCTGTCTGTCTGTGTGTGTGTGTGGGGTGTGTCTGTGTCTGTCTGTATGTGTGTGTGTCTGTCTGTCTGTCTGTCTGTCTGTCTGTGTGTGTGGGTCTGTATGTCTGTCTGTCTGTGTGTGAGTGTGTGTGTGTGTGTGTCTGTGTCTGTCTGTATGTGAGTGTGTGTCTGTGTCTGTCTGTCTGTCTGTCTGTCTGTATGTGAGTGTGTGTCTGTGTCTGTCTGTCTGTCTGTCTGTGTGTGTGTGAGTGTGTCTGTGTCTGTCTGTATGTGAGTGTGTGTCTGTCTGTCTGTCTGTCTGTCTGTGTGTGGGTCTGTATGTCTGTCTGTCTGTGTGGTGTGTCTGTGTCTGTCTGTATGTGTGTGTCTGTCTGTGTGTGTGTGTGTGTGTCTGTGTCTGTCTGTATGTGGTGTGTGTCTGTGTCTGTCTGTCTGTCTGTCTGTCTGTCTGTATGTGAGTGTGTGTCTGTGTCTGTCTGTCTGTCTGTCTGTCTGTGTGTGTGTGTGAGTGTGTCTGTCTGTCTGTGTGAGTGTGTGTGTCTGTCTGTCTGTCTGTCTGTCTGTCTGTCTGTCTGTGTGGGTCTGTATGTCTGTCTGTCTGTGTGTGTGTGAGTGTGTCTGTGTCTGTCTGTATGTGAGTGTGTGTCTGTCTGTCTGTCTGTCTGTCTGTGTGTGGGTCTGTATGTCTGTCTGTCTGTGTGTGTGTGAGGTGTGTCTGTGTCTGTGTCTGTGTCTGTGTCTGTCTGTGTGTGTGTGTGTGGGTCTGTATGTCTGTCTGTCTGTGTGTGTGTGTGTGTGTGTCTGTGTCTGTCTGTATGTGAGTGTGTGTCTGTCTGTCTGTCTGTCTGTCTGTCTGTCTGTCTGTGTGTGGGTCTGTATGTCTGTCTGTCTGTGTGTGTGTGAGTGTGTCTGTGTCTGTGTCTGTGTCTGTCTGTGTGTGTGTGTGTGTGTGTGTGTGTGTGTGTGTGTCAGGCTCTCGTAGTCAGCAGTTGTGTGTGAAGCTGGAACCTCGAGGTCTTCTCTACCTCAAACTGTGTCTTCAGGAGAAGTGGGACACTCAGGTACACAGCACTCCAGCTAACTATGCTAATGATACTAACTATGCGCCTGATGATAAAGGAGTCACATGATCTGATGTCATGTGACTCTTGTGTCCACAGTCCCTCAGCGACTCCTCAGCTCCTGCTAATGTGTTCGGGGTGGAACTGCACCACCTGGTGGAGAAAGAAGGTTCTGCAGCTCCTGTACCTCTGCTCATCCAGAAGAGTGTGGCAGAGATCGAACTGAGAGGACTCAAGGTGTCTGTCTGTCTGACTGTCTGTCTGTCTGTCTCTCAGGTGGTGAGCGTGTACAGTCTGACCGTCTGTCTGTCTGACTGCCTGACTGTCTGTCTCTCAGGTGGTGTACAGTCTGACCGTCTGTCTGTCTGACTGTCTGTCTTTCTGTCTGACTGTCTGTCAGTCTGACTGCCTGTCTGTCTGTCTGACTGCCTGCCTGCCTGCCTGTCTGTCTGTCTGTCTGTCTGACTGACTGTCTGTCTGGCTGTGTGACTGTCTGACTATCTGTCTGTCTGTTTGTCTGTCTGACTGCCTGACTCTCAGGTTGTTGGCGTGTACAGACTGTCTGACCTTCTGTCTGCCTGACTGCCTGTCTGACTGTCTGTCTGTCTGTCTGACTGCCTGACTCTCAGATGGTGGGTGTGTACAGACTGTCTGAGTGTCTGTATTTTGGCCGCCTGTCTGTCTGACTGTCTGTCTGACTCTCAGGCACAACCACCACATGGTGGTTGTGTACAGACTGTTTGACCGTCTGTTTTTCCGTCTGACTGTCTGTCTGACCGCCTGTCTGTCTGACTGCCTGTCTCTCAGGTGGTGGGCGTGTACAGACTGTCTGACCGCCTGTCTTTCCGTCTGACTGTCTGTCTGACCGCCTGTCTGTCTGACTGCCTGACTCTCAGATGGTGTGCGTGTACAGACTGTCTGACCGTCTGCCTGTCTGACCACCTGTCTGTCTGTCTGACTGACTGCCTTACTCTCAGGTGGTGGGTGTGTACAGACTGTTTGACCCCGTCTGTCTTTCTGTCTGACTGTCTGTCTGACCATCTGTCTGTCTGTCTGACCTGTCTCTCAGGTGGTGGCGTTGTACAGACTGTCTGTCTCTCTGTCTGTCTGACTGTCTGTCTCTCTGTCTGTCTGACTGACTGCCTGACTCTCAGGTGGTGGCGTGTACAGACTGTCTGACCGTCTGTCTAACTGTCTCTCAGGTGGTGGGCGTGTCTGTCTGTCTGACCGTTTGACTGTCTGTCTGTCTGTCTGTCTGACTGCCTAACTCTCAGGTGGTGGTGTACAGACTGTCTGACCATCTGTCTGTCCGACTGCCTGACTCTCAGGTGGTGGGCGTGTAGAGACTGTCTGACCGTCTGTCTGTCTGTCTGACTGTCTGACTGTCTCTCAGGTGGTGGGTGTGTACAGACTGTGTGGATCTGCGGCGGTGAAGAAGGAGTTGAGAGACTGCTTTGAGAGGAACAGTGGCGCCGTATGTCTCAGCGATGACCTTTACCCCGACATCAACGTCATCACAGGTGAGTCATCACGAACCCTCACTGATCAGCTGTGATGGATGTGATTAAAGGGGCGGAATCTGTGTCCTTAGGTATTCTTAAGGATTACCTGCGCGAGCTGCCATCTCCGCTCATCACCACCACGTTGTACCAGGTTGTCAGAGAGGCCATGACTCCACCCCCTGTGACCTCTGACCCTCAGAGGACGATGGAGCTGCTCACCTGTCTGCCACCGCCAGAGAGGGTAATCTATTACTGCGTCTCTCTGGTGCTTGGTCATGTGATGATGTGATGATGTCACAGCGCTGACTTCCTGTGTGCAGGCAACGCTGACGCTCTTACTGGACCACCTGAGTCTGGTCGCCTCCTTCAGCTCCTTTAACCGCATGACGCACCAGAACCTTGCTGTCTGCTTCGGCCCAGTGCTGCTCACGCCCACGCAGGAGGCGTGGCGAAGAGGGGGAGGAGTGAGGGGAGGAAGGGGAGGAGGGAAAGGCGAGGAGATGGCGAGCGCGGTGGATTTTAAACGACACATCGAGGCGCTGCACTTCCTGCTGCAGCAGTGGCCAGGTGAGTCGTCATGGCCACACCCACTTTAAAACACTGCCGTTGCCATGGAAACCTTTGTTCTCTCTCTTCCTCAGTGCCGACACGTCACGTGCCGGATGAAGACTCCTCCCTTCCTCCCTCCCCCACCTTTACCCACAATCCCCTGCTGCAGCCACTGCAGTTGATGCTGCCACAGAACCAACTGGGGGAGCCAGTGGTGTCGCGGCGAGGGCGGGGCGGGCTTGCCAGGCTGGACAGTCCACCGCCAATCAATCGGTACGCTGGCGACTGGAGCGTGTGTGGCCGTGACCTTTTGTCAGGACAGGAGGCGGACTACGACGAGGTGGCAGGAAGTGAGAGTGACGCAGGTAAACACTGTCGCCGTGGTAACTGCAGCCACTCTGAGGATGTCTGTTTTCACGACTTCCTGTTGTCTTTTCAGACAGCGATGATGAAGAGGAGGAGCAGAAGAAGGAGACGTGGCCACCAGGAGGAGGCGGAGCTCTGTACGTGGACGACTTCCTGGACTTTGACGCTCCGTTTAACTGTCGACTGAGCCTGAAGGACTTTGACGCTCTGATCCACGACCTGGACCGAGAGCTCGCCAAACACATCAACATCTGCCTGTAGACACGCCTCTGACCTCTGACCCCGGGTCAGCGGGTCCTTGTCCACTCCTGTCATCTGAATGGACGCTGCGTCTCATATGAAGGACAAGGCTTGAACTCCAGCTGCGCTAAAAACAACAAACAACCAGAAGTACAGGGGGGTATTCCATCAAGCAGGCTAAAGGCAAAGCCAAGCTTAAATGGCCAAGTCTGGCTAATATGAGTGAGAGTTTGGTTCCATCAACGAGGCTGAGATTAGCCCCAACTCAGTAACCATGGAAACTATGACTGGCTAAGCCTCAACCATGGCTAAGCCATAACTGTGGCTCAGGTTTTCGTTCCATCAATCTGAGCCTCAACCCTGTTCCACCAAGGTGGCTAATGTGAATGCCAGCCAAGTAACCATGGTAACTTATGCTGCCGGGGAAACCTGGTCTGTAGCAGGCTAAAAGTGAAGCTTAGCACCATCTGTGATCAAAGAATGTCCAATAGACAGAAACAGAGACACACAACTGTCATGGAATGATAAAATAATATGATAAACATAAAATATATAATAAAATGTATGAAAGAAATTATTTATACTAATAATTATATATTATATAATATTAAGTACATTAAAGAACATTTTCACCAAAATAAAAGAGAATAAAAAATAAGACACAAATAAATACAAAATTAAACTAATTAGCAAAAAAATATAATAAAAGGAAATTTAAAGAGATCATCATTGTTTTGATGTAACAAGGGTTAGGGCCTCCGATTGATAGGAGACAGATGATTGATTTGCTGTCACCTGCATTCACTTACTGTAATAGGGGTCCTTGTCTCCATTGAATTGCTTGATTTGCTAAAATGATTCTAGATAAATAATCAATAGATCTGTCATATGATTATTTCCTATAGAATGATAACCAACATTGCATTTCTTCATGTAATAATCTACCATCAATTGTATGATAAATGTGATGAGTCATGTAAAGTACTTTGATTAAATGTAGCCTATTATTATCAAAAATGTAGGCAAGGCAACTTTATATAGCACATTTTAGCACAAGGTGATTCAAAGTGCTTTACATAAAATAAGATGAAAATACAACAATTCAACATATAGCATGTGGGACAAAATACAGCATGTAAAAATGACAGGCTTAAATGAAAATGATATCAATTCTATACAATTGGCCATGCAGGAAATAAATGAAAGCTATCACATCGATTTGCATAACAATCAGTTGATAAATGTGATGAATATCACTTTCTAACATTACCACTAGGGCTGCCAAATGATCAAATATGGAGAATTTCACATAAATTGCAGTGAAACAATAATGCTATTTTAATTATGTTCATATGAATGTTACTTATTAGGGTTGTCTGTTTGTTCTTTGGGGATTTTCCTTTTCATTTTAGGGATTTGGTTGCATTAATAGATCCACATAATTGATTAGTTTAAAACAAAAAGCATCAAGAAATCAATTGGTAGATTATTGTCTACATATATTTAGTCCCTTTGATGGAGGATTTATATAACATGATGATGCTGAAATACTTCATTTTCTTTGTCACTTACGCATTCAGCCTCTCTGCAATATTCTGCCTTGCTTTATTGATTGCCGCGGTATTGCCCTTCTTTGGGATTATGTGGCTGTAATCCTCATATACCTCCATGAGGAGAACATCTCTGCACGCTCTTTTCCCTTGCTTTTCGGCATTTTTCACAGTTTCCATGCTCGACTAGAATGGGCTTTTTATTTTCCCTGTGGGCGTGCACAAGTTGAGGTGAGGCTTGACTAAGCGTCAGGTGGAGCCAGCTGATTTCACTTGATGGAACGACTTGGAGCTAGATTGGGAAGTGGAGCTTAGTCAAGCTTCAAGCTTACACCTAAATCTGGCAATTCTTAGCTACGTTGATGGAATACCCCCCAGGAACTGCACTTCCGGTTGTTTGTTGTTGTTTGTTGTTTGTTGTTGGCGTCAGGGTCATATGCTGTTGGGCCTGTTTGCACTGTTGAAGCCATAAATTCAGTCTCTGAAACTCCCTGCAGTGCCCCGCTCCCTGCAGCGCCCCCCACTGGTCCCCTGCTGTTTGGCGGTACAGTTGTTGTTGACAGTATTATTTGTTTTGCACAAACATAAACAAGCACTTGTGTTGTTTTTTTATTGTTTTTACGACGTCACCAAAGTGAAGGAGTTTTTATAACCCTGAGAAAAATAAATAAATAAATAAATAAACCCAGAGAGCGCTCTGTTCTTTACTCGGCTGATACCAGAGTGTGACATCATCAGACTGAAGGTCAGAGAGCAAATGTGTCAGCACTGAACCTTCTGTCAACTCATCTGTACTCATGATTCTAATGATTCTAATGATTCTAATGATTCACTTTCACCCACAACAACATGCAACATGTTTGTGTCTGTGTCTGTGTCTGTGTTGTGTTTGTGTGTGTTTTGTGTTGTGTGTGTGTGTGTGTGTGTGTGTCTGTGTCTGTGTCTGTTGTCTGTGTCTGTCTGTGTGTGTGTGTCTGTGTTGTGTTATCTGTGTCTGTCTGTGTTTGTGTCTGTCTGTGTGTGTGTCTGTGTATGTGTGTGTGTGTCTGTGTTGTGTTATCTGTGTCTGTCTGTGTTTGTGTCTGTCTGTGTGTGTGTGTGTGTTGAATGAACTTTTATATGATGAGGATTTTTATTCAAGTACAAACGTTTCTCCATGAAGAAATAAACAGGAAGTGCTGTCAATCATCTCGCGGGGGTGGGACATTCCACTCTTATCAGTGCTCTCTGATTGGATCACACAGGTCAGCTGACTCTCTCTCTCTCCCTCTCTCTTCTTCTCCTTCAAAATGGCTGCAGCAGAAAAGCGACTGTAATCTCAACAGCTCAAGAAACGACGGCGTAAACGAGTGTGTGCGCGCACGCGCGCGTGGGCGGGGCCGGTGGCGGGTTCAGGTTCTGTTGGATTCTCGTGTTGCTCGTGGATTATGTGGATTCTGCTGCTCACAAAGTTTCCATGAACTGCAGGTGAGAGAAAACAAAGTGCGTCACGTCCGCACGCAGCGTGTGTGTGTGTGTGTTCGTGTGCGCGCGCGCGCGCGCTGTTTACTCTTCTCTGCTCTTGTTTACTGTGATGTCTCTGCTGCGTGTCCTCAGTCTCGCGTCACGTACTCACTCTGCACGTACGCATGTGTGTGTGTACTAAAACACAGAGTACTTCACAGACAAGGAGCAGAAACTGTGTAAACTGTGAGGAAAAGTAAATTGCAGTACAAAGTACTTGCAATCTAAAGAGTACTTAAAGTACTTCATGTATACATACAGGTACTTAAAGTACTTAATGTAAACAAACAGGTACTTAAAGTCCTTCATGTATACATGATGGAGTGGCTCAGTGGTTAAGACCAGTACCCTGTGTGCTAAAGACATCATGGTCGCAAGTTTGACTCCACCCATGACCGATTGTACTCAATTCCATAGTAAGTCGCTTTGGATATAAGCGTCTGCTAAATGACATGTAATGTAATGTAAACAGGTACAGATCATGTATACATGCAGGTACTCAAAGTACTTCATGTATACAAACAGGTACTTAAAGTACTTCACGTATACAAACAGGTACTTGAAGTACTTTTCATATGCTGTTGTAACATGAGAGGAAAACATGAGAAAAACTACAACAGCACACGGATCTAGCTAGCTCCTTTAGCTCGGATTAGTGGTCTGTGGTGGTTACCATAGTGACCGCGGTCACAGGAGCAGTGTCAGTAGCACTGACGTGGTCTCATGTGTCCTCAGAGTTATCCACATCCTGAACCCTCGCTCCAAGGCTCCGCCTCCCATCATGCCGGTCGACATGGCGATGAGGGTGTGTCTGGCCGGCTCACCTCCGCTGCGCTCCTTCCTCGAGGACTACGACGACTTCTGCTCGCCGTCGGCCGCCGCATTGCGGCGACCTTGTATCAGCAGCGAGGTTTCCACGGCGACTGAGATGGAGGCGGAGACGAGCGGCTCAGAGAAGAAGAAGAAAAGCGTGGAGTTTGCAGACTCTCGGGGTTTGGCACTCGCCGTCGTCCACGTGTTTGACGAGGCAGAGGACGACCTGACGGCCGAGCTGCAGTTCCAGCTGGCGGAGATAGAGGGCGCCACCGCTGCACTAAACCTGGAGGACGTCAAAGGTAAGAGAGCTGACGATGATGTCATCACAGATCAGGTCACTGATGATCCTGTTTCCACTCTGATCTGCAGACTGTGCTTCAGACCTGGTCCTGGACTTCACTCCTCCTGCCGTCGACTACCTGGAGCTGAGGCGGCGTCTGAGGGCGCAGCAGGTCTGTCTGGAGTCCTGCTCGGTCCACGACTGCCGGCTCTCGGGAACCGTGCAGGTGCGAAACATCTGCTTCCAGAAGTCTGTGTTGGTCCGTGTCACCTTCGACGCGTGGGAGTCGTTTCAGGACGTTTGCTGTCAGTTTCTGAACAACGTCTACGGCTCCACCGACACCGACACCTTCTCCTTCTCAGTGGAGCTGCCCGAGACCTGCAGCAGGGTGGAGTTCTGCTTCCAGTACCAGACCAAGGACCAGACCCTGTGGGACAACAATCTCGGGAACAACTACCGCCTGGTGCTGGACAAAACAAAGACGAGGGAGGAAATCGACATCGATCCCTACGGAAGCCCCAGAACGTCCTCGGGGATCTTCCCTGAGTGGCAGAGCTGGGGACGCGTCCATGCCAACGGCCCCTACTGGTGAGACCACAGCAGGGTGTTAGCGAGTTTTATCTGGAGATTTCCACACGTGCACTTGGATGTGATCCACGTGAATCTTACGCCAGTCCTACAGGTGATCCACAAGGAGCTAATGCTAACCTTGGGGAATATGCACAAGAAGCTAATGCTAACCTATAACCCTGGAGGTGTTCCACTTGAAGCTAACGCTAAACCTAAAGGTGATTCACAAGGAGCTAATGCTAACCCATGAGATGTTCTAATAATCTGTAACCCTAAAGGTGTTCAACTTGAAGCTAATGCTAGCCCTAAAGGTGTTCCACTTGAAGCTAACACTAAACCCTGGATGGGTTCCAGCTGTGTTTGATGTTAACAGCTAACTCTGGTGGTGACCCGGTTGTTGGACTTTGCTGTTTCACTGAGTCACTTGACACCGGTTTGTCCCCAGAGTCCAGCTGAACGAGGACCATGATTGGCTCAGGTGGTTCCAGGTGCACTCACCTGAGCCACACCTGGTCTGAAAGCCAACCCTTGGTCCAAGTATTTAAAAGCACCTTAAAACCCACAACCTGTATGTGAGGCCTGATCCACCTGATCCACCTGAACACCTGGACCCTGAACCCTGGATTTGAGGGTAACCAGCATCTGGTTGGTGCCACATTTAAAAATATGCAAATGAGCGAGGTGTGGATGATGGTCCAGGACGATCACAAGTGTTTCCTTAAAAACCTCCCAAAGAATCTCAATGCCAAGGCCTGACCCTGACCTGCATGACTCCACCAGCTTTAGAGAGAGGAAGGTCGCCATGGCGACACCGCTGTCCTCTGTCCTTGATTGTGGACTTTTAGAAGACGAGTCCAGAAACTGTAAACGCTTCTTTGCACCGAATGTTCTCAGAGAAAAAGGAGAATGAGAATAAGCTGAGAACAAGCCAATTTCTTCAGAAACCTGGTCCGGTTCTGAAGAAACACCCAGATGTCAGGATGGTTGACCTGTTACCATAGTTACCGGAAAGTTAACTATGGTTACCATAGTTGCTGAAAACTAGCACCTTCTGCCACAGTCCTGAATCCGCTGTGGGACCTGGATCTTCGCCATGGCGACGCGTCCGTCCCCGTCCTGCACACATGTTACGTTCAGGTTCCGTTTAAATAAATACTATGTAAATACTTCACAGTTCTTCGCAGTGTTTAGGCTCCTCCTCCTTTTGTCATGGTAACTGCTGTAGAGAACATGCTAAGACAATGTAGCCCACATGTCACATGATCACTGTTATTTTTGTATCGTGTTGTGAACACGACTCGTCTCTGAGGCACAAGTTAATCGGCACTTTTTGTTTTCGCTAATGTAACTATACCACTGTGTTTGTGTGTGTGTGTGAGTGAGTGAGTGAGTGAGTGATAAGGGACATGTTACATGTTTAAAGGGAACATGAGAGTTAATCTGACTGAAAGTCATGTGAGCGTCTGCGTGCTGCATTCACATCATGGAACTTTAACTGTCAGTCACAATGGGAGGGAGAGTGGGTGGAGTCAGAAGTGGGTGGGTGGAGTCAGAAGTTTGGAGTTACGTGGCCTGAACACTACACATTAGCCACGTTTAGCTTGCACAAACCAACAGATGAAATGATTTGACATTTTTAGTCTGCATCGGAGAATGTCTCATAAAGTGATGACGCCATGGTGACGTCACCACCATGGCGTCATGGTGATGTCACGATGACATCGTGGTGATGTCATGCTGTAATGTAAGCAGAGAGTGTCTGTTGTTTTGTTTTTTTAAAAAAAACCTGCATTCTTTCAAAATAAAAGTCATGTTTTTAGTGTTCAGAAGTCTGGCTCTGTTTTTATGACATCATCAAACAGGAAGGGCTTTCAAAATAAAATAGTATTTTTATTTCCATGTTTTAAAAGATTTGGAGTTGATGTTGTAGTACGTTGTTCACACTGATGTCATGCTGCTGCACACAGGAAGTGATCTATTTTTAGGTGGAGAGACTCCGCCCACCCCTGCTCTGCTGCTGTATACACACAAATGCTCCCTCAGTCACGTCTGATAGTTTTAATGTGAAGGACAATAACGTGACGTACTGCAGCTTTAACAGTCAGCGATCAATAACTATCCTCATTGATCACATGACCCTGTGTGTGTGTGTGTGTGTGTGGTGATGACACACACACACACATCACACTCTGCTCCGTGTGATGTGGGATTACATTGTTATGTAAGATCAGTGGATCACATACACACACAGGATTACAGCTGTCCTCGTCTCTATTCTGGACCCTTTGAATCTTGACTCACGTGTCCCCACATGTCCTATCCTCGTGGGTTCAGAGGACACAAAGAGTCCCAGTTTCAACAACTCGTCCCATGTTTGGACACAAAGTTCCAGGTCTTAACCAGGTCTTGAAAAAGCCTTGTTTGTGTGTCACAAAGTGAGGACCAGACAAAATGTCCTCACTTCCTTAGATATCTAAGTTTTTGGTCGTCACAGAAATACCCATACTAACTAACCTTAATATAACCACTAACCATAACATAATTCAAATCTTAGTCCTAAATTGAACCAGCTCCCCAAGACTGAGGTTCTGCTTCATTAGGACCAGGTTTTGGTCTCCATGATGCCAACTGGTCCTGACAGGGTGAGTGTTTATGACACACACACACACACACACACAGTAGAGTGGTGAGAGCGTAATCCTGCAGTTCAAGATTCAAGATTCAAAGTGTTTATTGTCATATGCACAGTAAAGAAACACGTTTCCCTGTACAATGAAATTCTTACTTTGCTGTCCACTCAAAAACACCAGCATAAAGTAGAAAAGTATAAATATACATAAGAAAAATTTAAATATTACAAGAAACTAAAATAACATATATGCATAAAATAAGTGTAAACATATGCATATATGTAAGGAATGAGAATATTACAAAAAAACTAACATAACATATATGCATATAATTGGACACTAAATGTCCAGTTATATCAACTATAATTCCCCCAGCCAGCAAATCAAGCCCAGACATACACAACATTGATCCGACGTCATCTCAAACCTTTTAGTACCGAAAACAACATCAATAAATATTTGATATTCTAGTTTACACATGATCATCCCCCAAACCCCCCTCCAGTCCTGTTCATATGGCTTGTTCTTCTTTGTGACGCACAGCGCCCCGCCCCTTTAAATGTGCGTCGGGTCGTTCGTCCGCGCCCCGGAAACGACGTCGCTACATGCAGGTGAGTGTTTTCTTTGATCCGCCCACACGAGTGCTCTCTCAGACCGGAAGTCGCTCCCGGCGTTCGGTTGGCCACGCTGAACACCCGCTTCCCGCTCCGTGTTGCATCACGTGGTCAGGACACCCAGTTCTCCACAGCGCGTGCCCCGCTCAGAGCGCCGCGGTAACGGATCAGCCGCACCGGGGTTTACGTTGTTATGGTAGCGCTAACGTTAGCTTAGCATGTCGCGTTGACATTTGCCTCTCAAATCAAGCTGAAATGTAACATCAGTCCATGTTTTGTCCCGTGTCGGTGTTTGTTGGGTGCCTGCGCCCTCTGTGACGTTTCTCTCTAATGATTGCACTAACGTGCAGTTTTACATCCAACTACACTGACACTAAAGAAATAAAATGCACTTCATAAAAGTGACACTAAAAACTCAAAGTACTCTTCAAATACAGTTTCTCCAAACGTGTGTGTTATTTTAGGTAGTTATTATCGCGATAATCCATGTCCAAGAGTCCATTTTTTATTCGTTATTTGACAATATAAACGCACTGACCTCCTAGAGCTTTTATTTTGGTACTTCCGGTTACCGGCATTTTGAATTTGCGTAGTAGTTAGTTTCGCCCGAAACATACTGCGGTCAGGTGAGCCGTCATTCGTTTTTAAGTGCGCCTCTGTAGACGAACTTACGGTCGACTGAGAGTGTCAGCGCTCGTTTGATACCGAGCGAGATCGGTTTTCAAAATAAGACGTCACTAATACAAGTGCAATCAATCGTGCTGATTTTAAGACTGGGTCACATTGTCCTGAAGCTTTTCAATGAAATATGTTCCCTACTTTATTTAGATTTTTACTGTACAATAAAATCACTTTGGCCCATAAGTTCTGACAAAGGTTGGCACAGTTGACCTCAGGGACATGCTGACTCCTCCCTCACTCATTATCAACCAGGGGCAACGGTTGCTCACTGGTAGAGCAAGTCATCTTTCAACTTGATAGTTGTGGGTTAGATTCCCTGCTCCGCTGGTCTACATGCCGATGTGTCCTTGACACTTAACCCCACGTTGCTCCTGACGGCTGACGTGTGAGTGGGTATGAAAGATGAGTGACAGAAATTGTGCTGCACATAGATGTGCTGTATGTACTGTAAGTGTGAGTGAATGGGTGAATGGCAAGTCACATGCTCCTGAGGTCAACCGTATCAACCATTGTCAGAACTTATGGGCCAATGTGTTGTTATTGTACAGTAACAATCTAAATGAATTGGGGAAAATATTTAGTTCAATCATTTCTGGACAATGTGACCCAATGTCTTAAAATGAGCATGATTGATTGCCCTTGTATTAGTAACGTCTTATTTTGAAAACTGGAAGTGATCTCGCTCGGTATCATACGAGTGCTGATTCTCAGTCGACTCCCAGCATTCACCGTAAGTTCGACTGCACGGGCGCACTTAAAAACCAATGACGGCTCACTTGACCGCAGTCGAAACATTTAGATTTAACATTTACATTTAGATTTAACTTTTACATTTAGATTTAACATACGGTCGCTGACTAAATACGGCGACCACTTCACATCAGACTGCGGGTCTGATGTGAAGTGGTGCGAACACACGCACACATGTTTGCTGACTTTATCCGGCACATTAGCTTCATATATAAAATCCTCTGAGGCTGGAAGTTTGTGTAAAACATCGTGTGTTTTATCGCCTATACTTACACTAAGGGGGACCACGAAAACATGACTGAGTATTGTTTTTCCACACTTTGGGGACTGGTAGGGCCTCCAGAGTCCCAAATATCAGTATTAAAATGAACGCTGCGTCACAGCTGTTGAAGTGCAGAGCAGCCTCCACCTTACACTCCACAACAGACAGTCAGTTAAAGTTTGTTTGTTCTGGACAGACGTCAGTTTGAGCAGTGAACAACATCACAGTACTGACCCATTCACTCGTCGTCAGTTCGGGACCGAGACCACAGTCGACCCAGAGAACTGCACCAGGACTCAAACCGCCATCAGCCCGAAGCATCGCACCACCTTCCTCAAGTAACTGTTGTGTTTGTTAGGGACAGTGCAAATATTTATGAATGATGATGATGATGATGATGATGATACTCTCTGAAAATAATGCCACAGTTTTCATGTGTTCATAAATGTGACAGTAGAGTGTTCATTCCTGAACTCTTTGATCTTCCATGTGTCGTGGGTTTTGTAGCAGATGTTTTTGACTGACACGTTCAGGCCAGGTTCATACTGTGTGTGTGTGTGTGTGTGTGTGAGTGTGTGTGTGTGTCCAGGTATTACTAATGTTGTGGGGACCTAAACCTGTTTACACAGTCACATTATGGGGACTTGTCCTCCTTGTGGGGACAAAAGCAAGTCCCCATAACGTAAATTACTACATTTTATGGGGAAGATATGTTTTAAGGTTAGGTTAGGGTTAGGGTTAGGATTAGGATTAGGCCAGTAGTAATTGTGGTTAAGGTTAGAGGTCCAAGAAATTAATGTAAGTCAATGCAATGTCCCCACAAGTCATGAATGTCGAACGGTGTGTGTGTGTGTGTGTGTGTGTGTGTGTGTGTGTGTGTGTGTGTGTGTGTGTGTGTGTGTGTGTGTGTGTGTGTGTGTGTGTGTGTGTGTGTGTGTGTGTGTGTGTGAGAGAGAGAGTGTGTGTGTGCTTCTATGTTCAGCTGAAACAGACACAGATCAGATCTGTTGAAGTGGCACATCCAGTGAGCTGGACCTGAGGGCTCGCCTCGGGCACGGCACGGTTTAGGTTATTAATAGATATGTTGTTGTTGTTGTTATTATTAATAATAAAAACTGAAAGTCTGCAGGTTGTTGATCTGCAACTAATGATTGTTTTCTCAGTTACTCGATTAGTTTAGTCGCTGAGAAACTATTGATGATAATTGATTGAATAATGATGTTACAGTAAATGTCTTGTGTTGTCCACAAACCATCTTTGTTATGTAATCCAGAACATATTTAAGTTTAGGAAGCTGAAAAACTAGAGAACTTGTTGTAATGATTAACAAAATTGGAAATCAAAATAGCTGGCGATTCATTTAGCAATTGACTGATAATAGTTGCAGCCCTAGTGTGTTGAATAATTATTTGGTGTTTGTATTTGCAATGAAACATCACATTATTTTATTCACACGACTACGTTGTCTCTCCCTCTTTAAACACAATCAGCTGCTAACCCAAAGAAGCACCTCTTAACCAGAGGTGAAGCTGTGCCAAGTGCAAAGAGGAAGAAACTGGGTAAATATCAACTGCTGCAAAGGAACAGCTCAACTCTTTCTTTTGTTATTGTTAGTATTTGCACAAAAGTGATCTAACAACACGTCCTTTCAGATGCTCCTGTACCATCCAGTGGTGCTGCCACATCTGCCTATGATGCTGTAAACAGAGCCAGGAACCTCAAACAGCCTGTGCAGTCACAGAGAACTGTGCCAGCAAGAACCCAAAGTGACGGTAGACTGAAACTACACACCACACTCTTCTGTTATTTAGGACAAATGAGGCAGAATGTAGTCTGTTCTCAGTAAGTCCAGCATTTACATTGATGCGAGACTGAGTGACCCGACTGTGGTGCAAACTGTTTTGATATGAGTGGTATCGTCTGATTCTGCAGATGTAAAATCAGAAGAAGAAGAAGCATCTGCTCGTTATCCATCTCACCTCTCTGGGACTTCTGTGTCTGTATGTTATGGTTTTTGGGAATTAAACTACAGCAGTGTCAAAAGCGAAATGTGTCGACACAAATACGACACCACTTTGGTTGGCTCACACTTCCTCTAGCAACTCCTATTTGCAATAATCACTTGTTCATTCCAGCAAAGATTGACTCACGATTTTCTGTCTTAGAAAACAAGGGGCTACGTAGTCTGGGAGACTTGTACATTGACGGTATATTTGCGAGCATCAACCAATTACTTTCTATCTTTAATTTACATAAATCAGACTTTTTCCGGTACTTCCAGTTGCGGGACTTTGTAAAAACGCATGCTTCATCATTCCCACAGACACCTGCACCCAGTGGGATGGACCTGGCTCTCAAAGCTAAAACCCTGTCAAAGGGCCATATCTCCTATTTTTATAATTTATTGTCCTTTGCCAATGAATCTATTTTACATAAGATCAATTCAATGTTATTTGTATAGCACCAAATCCTAACATACATGATCTCAGGTCTGTACATAGACAACATCAAAGAGAGCAGAGAAACACAACAGTTCACACAATGAGCAAACACTAGGCATCAGTGGAGAGAAAAAACTCCCTCTTAACAGAAGAAGAAATCTCTGACAGAACCAGACTCAGAGATGTGCGGTCATCTGCCTCGACCGGTTGGGGTGAAAGGAAAAATGGGGGACAGTGGAGAGGTGGGGGACAGAAAGGGGGGAGAGAAAGGACAAGAGGGAGATGAGGTAGAGACAGAAGAGAGAGAGAGACCAGCAGCAGATACACAACAACTGTATCAGGTTACAAGTTTATACAGTTACTGATATCGACTTTTTAATTACAAAATAATAATAATGGTGACGATGAGCGTAGCCTCGGAAACTGGATCTGGATCCTGCAACCTGCATGATGAGAATACAGAGAGAGAGAGAGGGAAGGAAGGAAAGACACAAACTAGGGAGAGAAAGAGACAATGTTAATGACATATAAAAAGTCATAATCAAATGCTGAGTGTGAGAGAGTGAATGTGCGTGTACCACAGGAAAATCCCCCAGCAGTTTAGTTATATAGCAGCATAACTAAGAGATGGTCCAGGTTTACCTGAACCAGCTCTAACTATAAGCTTTATCAAAAAGGTGAGCTGGCAGTCAGAACTCGAAATTGATTTCTCTGAGATCTTCTGGGAGAGGGCTATGAGGATTGTTAACTCGTCATCCAGTTGCGCTAGATTGTCGTTAATACAATTTAAAGTCTTCCACAGGTTACACTATAGTAAGGAAAAACTATCAAGGCTCTATCCAGATAAATTCGATGAGAACTGTAATAGATGCTCGCAGATCTCATGCAATCTTACTCACATGTTCTGGGCTTGTCCCAAGCTGTCTGAATTCTGGCATTCATTTTTAAAACCATTTCAGATATATTAAAAGTAACTCTAGTTCCAACCCCGCATGTCGCTATTTTCGGTACACCCCCAGACGGATTCCGTACTACAGCTATTCAAAATAATGTTATTGCCTTTTCTTCCCTTATTGCTCGTAAAATAATTCTTTTATTATGGAAGTCTCCTCAACCACCTTCAATCAAAGTTTGGTTACATGATATTTTGGGGCTTCTGAAACTGGAGAAGATCAAGTTCTCACTTAGAGGGTCAGCTAAGGTTTCTCTGTAATGTCCCACTGTCTGAGTGTATATGTACTCTTTCCTCTGTTCTGGTCCACCTGCGGCGGGTTCCCCCATGATTTGTTCACCACTCACTCCAATATAACAAACTTGTTTTGTTAATTGAGTAGGCAGCCGTTGATACTTTGCACATTTAATTTTCAGCACTAGCATCTTACATTCTTATTTTATTCTCGAATTGCTATTGTTTTATTTGATATGTATGTAAATGTTTGTATGTGTATATGTCTTGTTCGTTCTTCTTTTTTTTTTTCATGATATACTTTAAGCGTTTATGAAGACCTTGGGTGGGGGAGGGGGGGTTGTTTGTTTATGTTTAAGTTTTAAAAAAGAAAAACATGTTGTATTCATTTATGCACTTTATGCACATGACTTGCACTTGATAAATAAATATTATTAAAAAAAGTGAAATGTGTCACATTTATGTGGATTAGACATGTGATGCACCAAACCAGGAAGTGGCGATCGGATCACCAAACCAGAGAGTCGTGATCGGATCATCGGATCACCAGGAAGTAGCGATCACTACTCCGGATCACCAAATCAGGAAGTTCGCGATCCGGATCACCAAACCGGGGAAGTGATGTGATCATCACCAAATCACCAGGAAGTCGGATCACCAAATCAGGGGAAGTAGCGTCGGATCACCAAATCAGGGAAATTAAGCGATCGCAAATCGGTCGCGATCACCAAATCAAGGAAATTAGCGATGGATCGCAAATCAAGCTTGTTGTGGTCACCAAATCAGGGTGGCGATCTGATCAAACCAGGCGTGATGGTTCTTGATCGTGATCGGATCACCAAACCAGGCCAGATCCGGATCACCACCAGGGCTATCGGATAACCAAACCAGTAGGTAAGCTATCGGATCCTGCAAACCAGAAGTTGCGATTCGCAAAGCGATTGGATCGGATCACGAACAGGAAGTGGCGTCGGATCTCACCAAACCAGGCAGTGCATGAATCGGATCACCAAACCAGGCGATTGCGATCGGATCACAAACCAGGCGGTCCATGATCGGATGGGGTCGCGATCGCACTTACCTACCGGGAAGTCGCGTCCGGATCTCCAAATCAGGGAAGTGGGGATCGGATCACCAAATCAGGAGATTCTTGTCGGATCCTGGAAACCAGGAACTGTATCCGGATCACCAAATCAGGAAGTGGAGATTGGATCACCAAATCAGGGAAGTGGAGATCGGATCACCAAACCAGGAAGTCGCGATCGGTCACATAACCAGGAATTAAGCCAAATCAGGTCACCAAACCAGGCGATTGTGAATAGATCGCAATAGATCACCAAACACGGGTCATCAGATCCGGTACCAGTAGATTGCGGATCACCGTCAGGAAGTTGCGATCAGATCGCAAGCCAGGAGTTGCGATAGGATCACCAAACCACCAGGAAGTTGCGTCCGGTCACATAACCAGAGTCGCAATCAGGTCACCAAACCAGGCAGGTGCAGATCAGATCACCAAACCAGACGGTCGCGATCAGATCACCAAACCAGACAGTGATCAGATCCTGCGAGTAGGTCTCGATCAGATCGCAAGCCAGACGGTCACCTTGCGATCAGATCGCAGAACCGGTAGATTACGTCGGATCCTCAAACCAGTAGGTGGCGATCGGATCACCAAACCGGCCAGGAAGTGTGATCGGATCACCAAACCACCAGGACACTATCGGATCACCCAAACCCGTAGGTGCTATCGGATCTCCAAATCAGGAAGTAGGGGATGGGATCCGCAAATCAGGGAAGTTGATGGGATCCGCAAACCAGGAAGTGGCGGTCGGATCACCAAATCAGGGAATTGGAGATCGGATCACCAAATCAGGTGGAGTGGAGATGGAGGATCACCAAATCAGGAAGTGGAGATCGGATCGAAATATCGGGTCACATAACCGAAGTGCAATCAGGTCCTGCCAGCCAGGCGATTGTGATCAGAATCACCAAACCCAGGCGATTAGCGATCAGATCCCTGCAGACGATGATAGCCAGATCGCAAACCCCGGTGGGTGCAGCGATCAGATCACCGACAGTGGCGATCAGATCACCAAACCGATCACGCAAACCGGATCAGAATCAGAAGTTGCGATCAGATCACCAAACCAGAGAATTCGATGGATCCGCAAACCACCAGGGATTAAACTTGTCCGGTCACATAACCGGAGTTAAATCAGGTCACCAAACCAGGCGGTGGCGATCAGATCGCAAGCCGATCAGATCACGGTGTGATCAGATAACTTTCAAACCAGACGATGATCAGATCGCAAACCAGTAGGTCTCGATCAGATCACCAAACCAGACAGTGATCAGATCGCACCCAAACCAGTAGGTGTGATCGGATCGGTAGGTTATCACCAAACCACCAGGAGTCGCTGATGGATCACCAAACCAGGATTGGCGTCGGAAATAGGTATTGCGGATCTCCCGTCAGGGAAGTCCAAATCAGGAAGTTAGATGGATCAAACCAGGAAGTGGCGATCAGATCCGCAGAAGCCAGGAAGTGGCTCGGATCACCAAATCAGCGATCACCAAATCCGGATCACCAAGCGGCTCACACCAAACCGAAGGTCGCGTCGGTCACATAACCAGAAAGTGTAATCAGACCAAACCAGAGAGTCCTTGTCCGGATCACGCAAACCGATGGCGTCGGATCGCAAATCAAGGGAATTGGAGATCGGATCACCAAATCAAGAATGGAGAATCGGATCACCAAATCAAGGAAGTGGAGATGGATCACCAAATCAGGGAAGTGGAGATCGGCTCACCAAACCAGGAAGTCGCGATCGGTCACATAACCAGGAATGTAATCAGGTCACCAAACAAGTAGCGATGGAAACCAGGAAGTGGCGGTGGATCACCAAATGGGATCAGATCACCAAATCAGGAAGTTGGAGATAAGATGCTATCGGATCGCAAATCAGGAAGTGGAGATGGATCACCAAATCAGAGGAGTCGGATCTCCAAATCAGGGAAGTGAGGTCCGGATCTCTAAATCAAGAAGTGGCGATCGGATCACCAAACCAGGCGATCGTGATCAGATCACCAAACCAGTAGATGCGTGATCGGATCACCAAACCAGGAAGTCGCGATCGGTCACATAACCAGAGAATGCGTGATCGGATCACAAACCAGGAAGTGGCGATGGATCACCAAACCAGGAAGTAGCGGTCATAACCGAAATTACGCAATCAGGTCACCAAACCAGAGAGTGGCGATGGATCACCAAACCAGGAAGTGGCGTCGGGTCACCAAACCAGGGAGGTACGCGCGGGTCACCAAACCAGAGAGTGCGATGTCGGATCACCAAACCAGGAAGTCCCGAAGTGGATCAGGAGGATCGCAAATCCAGGGAAGTGGTCGGATCAAGGAGGTGGAACCAGGAAGTCGGCGATCACACATAACCAAAGGGTATATCGATTCTCAAATCCGAGATGTGTCGGATCAACAAACCGGTAGTGGTGGATGCTGGGGAGACAGATCCTCAGAAATTGCGTTGGGATCACACCAAACCAGTAGGTAAGCTATGGGGATCACTCAAGTTGCGTCGGATCGCAAATCAGGAAGTTGCGATCCGGATCTCCAAATCAGGGGTGTGGGATCTCTAAATCCCTTCGAAGGTTGCATTAGGGATGCTGCGGTAGATCAGATCTCAAACCATGTGGCGATGGACGGTTTCCATGGGAGTAGCGATCGGGATCACCAAACCTAAGTGGCGTCGGATCACTAGGTTGTTGCGATCTGGGGGCTCCCAAACTCAGAAGAGTGTTGGTCACCCACGGGGCTGGGGAGACTCGGGGTTGTTGGGGCTGGGGGAACTCCTCATGTTGGGTTCGTTGGGGCTGGGGAAGTGGCTTTGAGTGGTGGGGCTGGGGGCACATGGGTTGTTGGGGCTGGGGAGACTCCTCATGTTGGTTTATAGGGGCTGGGGAGACTCACTCATGTTAGTTGTTATTTGGGGCTGAGGGGGTTGTTGGGGCTGGGGAGACTCCTCATGTTGGTTTATGGGGCTGGGGGCGCTCCTCATGGGGCTGGGGAGACTCCTAATGTTGGGTTGTTGGGGCTGGGGAGACTCCTCATTGTTGGTTTTTATGGGGCTGGGGGAGTTGGGGCTGGGGAGACTCACTCTCCTCATTCTTGTTGGGGCTGGGGGAGACTCACCTTGTTATTAGGGGCTGGGGGAGACTCCTCAGGTCGGGGAGACATGTTGGGTTTTCACTCATGTTGGTTGGGGGAGACTCATGTTGGGCTCTGGGGAGACTCCTCCCTCATGTTGCGGTTTTATGGGCTCTCATGTTGGTTTTATGGGGCTGGGGGAGACTCCTCATGTTGGGGTAAGGATGATGACGTTAAAGCCTCTCTCTGGGTGTGTTGTCTTTCATGGTCAGTCCTTATTTCAGGCAGTAGCCATTCTTTCCAGGTCTTCTCTGTTGTTTTGGATTGCCTCGCCTGATGTCCTTGGCAGAGGCTGCTGGTGACTGACGTACAAAATAAAAAATGTTAGAGCTTAACAGCTGTACTCCTGACTTGTTATGGCAAAATCCATCCATACATCTCTTTGAGCCACCTGTTGAGCATCACAAGACTGCTGAATCTCTCGTCTCCACTAATAAACACCTCAGTATTCAGAGATCGAACTTTGTTTGTACCTCTGATTGTGGCTGCTGTGTGTATGACAACAGAATTCACTGTTGGATGCTCAGCAGTGATTTCCAGACTTTTCTCTGAGATGTCTACTGAGTACTTTGGTGCTTTTGCTCATTCACAACTCACACCCACTATCAGCGTTTGAGGCCCAGTGGTTTGCTCTATCTGCAGCCTTGTAGTACATGATTTAGCCTCATCCCTTTCACTGGTGCTGGAAGATGACCTTTGTTTTGGGGAGTCAGTGTCTTGAAAAAGTGGAGCAAATCTGTTCTGTAGTAGAATCCCTGTGTCTTGGGTCGGTTTGCTCTTACTTTTTGTTGTAGCCACAGTCCATGGCTGTTTTCTCTTCGGTGTTGGGGGTTGAAGAGACCCTCTTGTGCAGTGGCAGTGCAGGCCACTCAGTCTCATCACGAGTCTCCGGGTGCTGGGTTCTGCCTGTTAACCGTCTTCCCATATCTAAGGGAAGCGATTTATCTTCACGTCATTTATGCTTTGGCTTTGCACAAAGAGAGTTCCAGGGAGGACTGCTGGTTGATTTACTGCCTTTAACATCAGCTTCCTGCTTCTTAGTGGTGCTAATTAGCGGTGTGTTAGCCTGCTCTTGTCCACTGATTTAGGTCATTGGTAGAGTGGTTTAATTTCCATATTGACCATTTACCTCCACGTTGACTTCCAGTTGCTGCTTTTTCATCTCCAGTATTGCTATCTTCTGGAGAAGTTTGTGGTAGTCATCTGTGGAAAAGGGAGGCATCCTGCTGCTAATTAGCTTAGCTTAGCTGAGCTCCTCAATCCCAGTCACTATAGTGCAGGCTTGTGTTGCTGATAGGCCACACTCACCAAGTAAAAGAGTTTAAATAATAGATGAAGCTCCCAGTGATATAGAAGTATCCATGACCTGCTTTCAATATGTTTTGTAGCAAAAGGACAGGATTGCAATGGAGAAAAAAGAAAGTAAAGCGAAGAGCGAAGCAGTGCACTCTCTTCAAGAGAG